>NW_013666670.1:326532-352317 GCF_000517525.1 Limulus polyphemus | reverse complement strand
AAAATTCAGCTATAGCAGGCGTGGTATTACGGTCTCCACTATTTACATAACTTGCTGAAAAACATTTTAGGAGGTCACACCATATACTAACATAATGTCTAGCGGGACCTTTACTCTTTGTTTAATACTACATGCTATTTTTTATTTTACTATTACTATAATTTCACATATTTTTTTAGTAGTCAAACTGTTAGGTTGAGCTACAATTATCGTTTTATCTCATAAAATTAAATTTTGTGTTGTTTGTATATGATTCACTTGTAACAAATGTGTATATGTTCTACTCTTGGTTATGTAAATAGTGGAGACCGTAATACCACATCACTTTTAACAAATGTGTATATGTTCTACTCTTCGTTATGTAAATAGTGGAGACCGTAATACCACATCACTTGTAACAAATGTATAAATGTTCTACTCTTGGTTATGTAAATAGTGGAGACCGTAATACCACATCACTTGTAACAAATGTATAAATGTTCTACTCTTGGTTATGTAAATAGTGGAGACCGTAATACCACATCACTTTTAACAAATGTGTATATGTTCTACTCTTCGTTATGTAAATAGTGGAGACCGTAATACCACACGACTTCTAACAAATGTATAAATGTCAACTCTTGGTTATGTAAATAGTGGAGACCGTAATACCACATCACTTGTAACAAATGTATAAATGTTCTACTCCTGGTTATGTAAATCACTTTGAAGATAATGTAATAACTTCGAAACCTGTAATACTTTTTTATTCAAATGGAGGTCGTTGACGGCTTCAATAAATAAAAGCTTTCAGTGTGTACACAAAAAAGAAGTTGTATTTCTTTGGTTTAGGGTAGAATGTGTTATGATAAGAAAAATAAACATTCATAAATTTTTAAAGCCTTCTTTATAAATATTCGAATAATTATGTTTTTCAATGTTTCTACTCCGCTTTTGTTTTCCCCTGTTTCCCAGTGACACAGCGTTAAGTCTGCAGACTTATAACGCTAACAACCGGGTTTCGATATTCGTGGTTGTTACAGCAAAGATAGCCTATTGTGTAGCTTTGTGCTTAACTACAAACAAATCAATCTTAAACCTCAATGAGTTTTATATGTTTTTTTTTCAAATATTCATTCCGAAATAACTTGTAACCATTCTATTCATGAACGAAAAGACAAAACACTCGCTCAAAAAACCTGTTCCAACGGGTTTTGACTTTCAAAAAGGGGGATTAGTTCAGGCATACATCAGTTAAACCATACAAAATGGAGTTACTGAGAAGATACAGTAGATACAGGCTGGGTAGCCACACCCAATCATCTACCCCGTCCTTTTTAAAGCCGATCTAACCTTGAAGTCTTCTGAAACTCTTTCTCACAGGAGATATTTTCTCGACCTTACGCCTAGATAGATAAACTGCGACCTTGCTCTTTCAAGGTCCTCAATAGTCTTTAGTCTGTTTCAGATCCACGTAGACACGTCATTCCTTGAAGCTATAACGGTACTTTCGGAGTGTAATCTGGATGATCTAGTTTCGTAACAAAAAGACGCGACCTTGCGAGAGAAGCGCCATCAAGAAGTTTAAGGAAGCATTAAATAAAGAATAGCTGTTGACCTTGGTTTGTCCTCGGTAGGAACAGAGCCATGAAATAAAAAATCAAAAAGAAATAAACGATAGCCTATACAGAACTAGATAGTCACTCAGTGGAGCGCATACGTCCGCCACGCAGCAGATACGAATATGTGCCCGTATGTCTGTTGTTATGAACGACACTGATTATTTTTGTCAAGACAATGAGAAATAATATTCTGCATATGTGCACCAAGTTTCATCAAAATCCGATCACTTTTTACTGAGCTATAGAGCAAAAATAACGTAAAAAAATTGGTCCCCATCTCACAGACAGGGATGTTTTTATTTTCGCTACCTTACTGTGACCTTGACCCTCCAAAAACTAAACTCTTCTATATTGGGTCATAGTCCAAATGTATACCAACTTTCGTCCAAATCCATCCAGCCGCTTTCGAGAAATATTGCTGACAAACAAATAGACACACAGGGGTGAAAACATTACCTCCGTCCACCTTCGGTGGAGGACGAAAATATTACACAACAATGTTACAGTTGACGTTTTGGCTTGCATGTAAACGTGATTTTCAACTTAAGAAGGATATTGCTTCGATGATTTATTTACTGGGTGGAGAAGATACAATAAGTCATTTAGTAGATTTCATAACAATAACTGTTGACCTTAGTGTGCCAGTATGCCTAGAGAGTCTTAGTTCTATACAATGTTTCGTTTATCTTGATAAAGGCAAACACGCCAGTGCCGAAACGTTATTTAGAGCTAAGCTTTTCTGTTCAGAAATGTATATCGTAGATGCACAGAGTAATATTACAAATAATGAAGTGGTGAGTTATAAAAATTTTACTTAGGATTTTATTGATTTGCCTTTTAAAATACCTTTATCTTGTCAAATAAAACTTCATAAAATTCGAGTGTAGTAATATAAAACTCGCGCAGATACACTTACAGTTTCACTTGACTGAAATACACACACATTAAGTTAAACAGACAGACATGTAAACGGGATAAGGGTACGTATGGATGGACGGACAGGCAGTAGACCTTTATATTTCAGTTCTTAGAAAGATCAACAGCTTCCGTTGATGACGCTAGTAATCAGTATATTACTAGAGTGAATTATGTCTGTCACTTTTGGGTTACTCTCAATGTAGTTTCATACCGGACATGAGATCTTTAGTAATATGTTTAAAACGGTGGAACAATTGGCCCGCAGTGATCTCGATTTATTTCACTACTGAAATCACATTTTATTTTTCATAACAGCTTTGGCTTGTTAGATGCGTCCTTGGAAATTACTCGCAAAGTAATTGTTTCTGCTAAAGTTGTCTTGTTGTTATTTTAACACAGTGGTTAACGACAAACAGGTTTCGGCAAGTTTCTTTACACAACAATGAAAGTTGCAGTTTGTCGCACCAACTAAAAATCTTTATTTTAAGGGTTGCCTAATACCGACACATATAACACTAACATATATAATACTGATATGATCCTTAATCGCAATGTTAAAGCCAAATTGAAACTAATATCAAACATAAGTTGCACATTTGTAAAAGAACCACAATGCAAATTGTTGATTTAAAGTGTTGGACATTTATAAAGATGTCATAAGGTGGACATAATGTTAGTCTAAATTATCGAACGGTACCACATTGTAAATTGTTGATCTAAATGGTCCGAACATTTGTAGAGATACAACATTGCGGATTGTTGAACTAAAATCCCAGTACAGCTATCAGATTGCGTCATTTCTTCGCCCTATATTACTTTATAAGTCCCTCTGTTTTTCAGAAAAATGAGTAAATTCCAAGAAAGAATTATAAATCCCACTGATAGGAGGGTATATAGGGAACCCTATAACGTTCCTATGAACTTTAGAGATTAGAGCTGGACTAAGGAGATAACAAATGTTTGCAGTTGCCCAGACCTTCATAATCGAAAATCACCCTGAGTAAGAGAAAAATAATAAACCCCAAACTAAAATATATGTTTGTAACTGTAAATAAACGTCAGTATAGTTGTATATCTGTTCCTTATACGTTTCCACATTTCTTGATCAATCAGCACCAAACATGACACAGTTACACGACATGAGGAAGGTCATGATGGAGGGGGGGGGGCAACCTCCATCTAATTTAAAAAAACTATCAAATAAGCCAACTTGACACAGTGATACAGGATGACATGAGGAAGGTCATTCATATTGATTGAATGCTAGAAAACAGTGTGTGTTTCTTTTCATTATTGGTACCTTTATGCATTTTATTGGATTTTTTCATGTTTATTATGTTAAGAAAAAAAAAGTAAGCACAATTTCCTATCCTTTGTTAAAAACAAGTTATTATTCCAACCATTCAATAGACGGGTACGCCAACTAATTACTTTATGTTTATTATAGATATTAGATTAAGTATTATTCATATTATCTACCCATTGCTTGTGTTTATGTATTGCTCAAACTGTAGTTAATAAATAATATTCAAATAGATTTATAATTCATCCCAGGAAAATATTCACCTTTTGAAAGATCAGATAATTTTGATACTGTTCTCTGCCCTGATAGGTGTTGTGATTCATCCTCGGAATTTGTTACTTTCTCTCAGCGCTGCATTAAGAATTTAGTAACCCTCAGAACTGAATTTCATAGATAAAATACAACTTCTGTGGGAGTATGGAACAGTATAAAGTTTCTCTGATCTATAGAGAGATGAAAAGATTCCAGGACTGAAATATAAATCCAACTTCCAGGAAGTTAGGAAACATTACAAAGTTTCTACGACCTTTAGACAGATAAATAGATTCTAGGGATGAATTGTAAGTCCAACTTCTAGTAGGGTACGGACCACTATAAAGTTCTCTAATGTACAGTGCAAAAATATGCACTTACTACCAACAATGTCACATTTGGATGAAATGTGAATAATGTATAATAATTCTTAACACTGTTATGTGTGAAGGAGGTTGAACGTCAGCAAAACCTGCAAAGAAAATATATAAATTGAAATATGCTGCTTGCATAAGTATTCAGCCCCCTAAGTCAGTACTTGGTGGAAGCACCCGTGGCAACAATTACTGCTGTGAGTTTTTTGGATAGGTTTCTACCAGCTTTGCACAATGGGATGGTGCAATTTTTACCCATTCTTCTTGGCAAAATTGCTCCAGTTCTGTTGGAGATCGTTGATGGACTGCAACCTTTAAGTATCACTATAAATTATACATTGTGTTTAACTCAGGACTTTGACTGAACCACTCCTGAACATTGATTTTCGTCTTTTGAAACCACTCCAATGTGGCTTTGGCCTTGTGCATCGGCCCTGTTGAAATGTGAATTTACGACCAGTTCCTGCTGACGAGAAGCATCCCCATAACATGATGCTGCCACCACAATGCTTGACAGTTGGGATGGTGTTGACTGGGTGATTTGCTGTATTGGGCTTGCACCATACATAACTCTTTGAATTTAGACCAAAAAGCTCAAATTTTGTATCGTCTGACCACAAAACATTTTGCTATATATCTGCAGTATCATTTACATGTTTTGTCGCAAACTCCAAATGAGATTTGATATGATTCTTTTTCAGTAATAGCTTCTTTCTTGCCAGTCGACCCTACAGGACAGTTTTGTGTAGCGACGAGGACATTGTCGATGTATGAACACTGACTTCCATTTCAGACATGGAACTTTGCAAATCTTTCAAAGTCATTGTTGGCTTCACAGTGCCGTTTCTAACCAGTTTCCTGTTTGCTCGGCTGCTTAGTTTGAATGTGTGGTCTGATCTGGGTAGTGACAGGGTGGTATGAAGCACATTCCACTTCTTAATGATGGACTTCACTGTACTGAAAGGGATAATCAGTGACTTATAAATTTTCTTGTAGTTTTATCCTGATCTTTGCTTCTCTTCCACTTTATCCTTGACTTATTTGGAAAGCAACTTGGTCTTCATGATTGGTTTGTCGTATCACTATGTGAGTTGTGGCTTCAACAGATGTATTTACTCTGAAATCATGCAAAGAGGTTGAATACTTATGCAATTGATAATATTCTAATTTTCTTTGAAAATCTAACTTGATTACATAATATCAGCGTTTTTTAGCTTTCTAAGTTTAGAGTACATTGTTTAGATTTTATATATGTATTAAGTCCCCTTTGAAAGTTTCGCGATTGCAAGCTCGGACGGCAACAAAATGTGGAAACTTTGAAAGGGTGAATACTTTTACAAGGTACTGTTTACAGAGATGAAGAGATATATATACACATACACTTTTTGTAGGATAGGGAATATTATAAAGTTTCTTTGATCAAAGGGGTATGATTAATAAATCCAACTTCTAGAAGAGTAGGGAACAGTATAAAGTTTCTCTAACCTTCAGGTAGATAGATAGATAGGGTCAATGGATGAAGTATAAATCCAACTTCTAGAAGGGTAGGGAACAGTATAAAGTTTCTCTAATCTTCAGATAGATAGATAGGTTCAATGGATGAAGTATAAATCCAACTTCTAGAAGAGTAGGGAACAGTATAAAGTTTCTCTAACCTTCAGGTAGATAGATAGATAGGTTCAATGGATGAAGTATAAATCCAACTTCTAGACGAGTAGGGGAACAGTATAAAGTTTCTCTAATCTTCAGATAGATAGATAGGTTCAATGGATGAAGTATAAATCTAACTTATATAAAGGGTAGAGAAAAAAGTGGTCATAAACAGAGCAAAATCTGAGTTCCTTGACCAACTGCTTGATTGTTTCGAAATATCGTACAAAGGTACACAAAGACTATCTGCACATAATTGTCATTCATTTTGAACAGATAGGCTAGAGGGAACGCAACTAATCAATGGGATACTCTTGTTTCATTGAATAGTGGGGATTTAACCATTTATCTTTCTGTGCACACATGGCCTCAAAGTGCGAAGCGCATTTTTGTCGGAAAATATAGCGCTAACCAATAACTTTCGGATTCACAGTACGGACACGCTAACAGTTAGGTTACGCCCGGTCCCTACTTGACTGAAAATAATTGTTATGTCAAGGGAGACGACGTTCGAGTTCATCGGGACGCTTACCATCTGGATGGAGATATTACCGAAGACTCCAAGATTGTTGCCTTAGTTCCCCAAAATTCTAAGACCAAGCCTATTTATCCATTATCATACTTGTGCTGCTATTCACGCTTTTCATTCCACTTGATAAAGTAGTCTAAGGTCACCCCATCATCTTACTTATCACATAAAGTAGTCTAAGGTCACCCCCATCATCTTGCTTATCACATAAAGCAGTCTAAGGTCACCCCATCATCTTACTTATCACATAAAGCAGTCTAAGGTCACCCCATCATCTTACTTATCACATAAAGCAGTCTAAGGTCACCCCATCATCTTACTTATCACACCAATTATGCCATATGGTTTCGCCCCTAGCGTTTTAAAACCGAAACCGAATTTATAAGCGTTTTATTCTTCTTGCAAAAATACATCTTAACTAACTCATAAATAATGAAAGTTCATATCTCTCTGTTAACAGCAACTTTTGTAAGAACTATGACGCAGTTTCATAAAAATTGTTTCATCTCCTGGCTGTGTAGCTATTTATGTATAAATAGTGTCAGAATATTGTTTTGTTTTTTCATAGTTCGCTTATTTAGTATTTTCTCTAAAGTAAGATGTATTTAAAACTATTTCAAATGATGCAAAATAGAAGATAATACAATTTTATGCAGAAAAAAGCTTACGTTATTTGACTTTTAATTGTCTTATGTATTTAGTGGATAATGTCTCTTAAGTTACATAAGATATTAATATTTTTTTCTCGTAATTTCTGAAGAACAACCATAATAGCATGCAATAAGTATATTTTATATTCCATTTCCCTTAAGGTGAATATTCAGGAATCGAAGCAATTTCATTGGATGACGATGTTATTACCTGAATAATTTTTGATCTACAGACGCTGTGGTTGGTTCACTCTAATGTTCCGGTATTTTATCTGACGTACTGATTTAAGTATTTTCCTTTCCATCTCTTCTTTCTTAGTTAACAGCCAAGAACAAAAATAATTATCTATGGTAAGTACAAACAGTTTTTAGTGTCAGAATGTTGTTTTGGCCCCCTACTTGCCATGGATAAATGGAAATATCTACCCTTACAAGTTACATTGAATGACTAAACCCAATCCGTGACCAAATAAGGACAACAGTTTAAATCAATGTGAGCTGTCCATATCTGCTTATCGTCAGTTCATATTTACAATACGTAACAGTTTTTGTTTATGGAGTTTGGGATTGGCGCTCCGCTATCCATGCTAACCACATAGTCTCAAGAAATATATATATATATATAATATTTACATTAAAGCAGTTAAACACAATCAACGAAGGCTACGCCTTTCGAAACAATACTTTGTAGGAAAACAAGGATTAGTTTATATGTAACAAATATATTAGTGGGGAAAAAAACGACCTTGACGTCAAGGTATCGTCACATGTGATCAGAGTAGGTGGCGTCTCACGTCTAGGCGTGGCCTTTTTATCCCTCAACTCTTCTTTCGAATCTTCTCAAACCACTATTTAACAATCGAACCAGTTCTGCAGTTGGCAATGACCTACATTTTCCTTTCTTCTCTGGGTTTATCTGATACACGTCTTCATATACGGAGAAAGAGTTCTGGTAGCAAGATTTTCGCTATTGTTAAGCTTTCCAACGCACCTCTTTCCGCCTTTCGATGGATGAATTGTTAAATGAAAACAAATAACCTTATAGTGATTAAAAAAACCAAGCCATGACCAGATAGGAACAACAGTTTTAATCCATGTAAGCTGTGTTCAGTTTGGGGAAATTTCTCGCTGCTGAACGGATGAGAAATGACCTAGCCCGAAACTTTAATATTCAACTGGCTACTTTGTGAAGTTTTTTACTTAATGCAGGCCTAATACTTTTGAATTTACCAAATGAGGTTATTGAACAATTAGTTATACAATGCCTGAAATGCCTATAAAATATACACTACAAAGTCACCTGCAGTCTTACACCTAAAAAAGCACACAAAGCACCTTCGAGTAGCCTCCAACTAGAATTGGTGATCCACTCGAGCTTGCAGCCTCAAAACTGTTCATTATACGAGATTTGTTGTCTGAGCATTCTCTTCAACTCATACTAACTACACAGTGTAAAAAGCTTGAATACACGTGTTTTTGGAGTTTTTCATCGTTGTATATATGTCGGTGATAAAATTTGGTGTATTATACTAAAACTATCTTTTTTACTGCATTATCTTTTCTATGATTTCTTTTTAAAACTTCCATTTTGATAAAATTGTTCTAGCTGATTTTCTTCTTACCGAAGGTGATTAATATCACGAAAAATATGAAAAAAAGCGTTTTGAGATATGTTGATCATCGATACTTTTATAAACATAATTTTTTAAAGTTTAGGTTTGTGATTTGTTCAATTATTTACTGGTTCACCTCGCATCAGGAAAAAACGGCTTTTGGAAATAGAAAAGCTTTTAAAACAACAAAATAACCTGCTGAAATCGAAACCAGTAACCTTAAATGGAATACATTTAATAGGTTATAGGTTTTCGTAGTGAAAATACGTCAAGGGTAATATGACTCTTTCTGGTGTTTATTGTATGTGAAAAAGTTCGTTAATAATTCCACTTTATTTTATCATTTTTATCCTTAAAATTTCCATAGGTTCATTTTTTTACCATAAACTGCTTATTGCCTTTTTCAGAATTAATGTTTGCAATATATTACTAATATTTATTATTTTGTTGGAAGTATGTTTTTGTTATGTATTTCAAAGTGAAAAATATAATCCACAGTTATGCACTAACTACACTGCTATTGTTTTTTATATAGATCTACAAATGATGTTTTTATTATATATATATCACATATTGTGAGGATTAAAATGGATTACACCACATCCAACATTACTGTACGTGATGCAAATCACAATAAATATTGCGTGACACCTATGAAATAAATGATGAAATAATCAAAAACTTGTTGTTTCAAAAGTAATTCTTGAAAAATTGCAAGTAAGGAGCGACAGAATATTTCATCAAACTTTGTGTTAGTGAGGATTACTCTTTAGTCTCATGTTGTAAGCAGAATAATTAACCTAGCGTGGTTTTGGATTATATCAGTACAAAAGGTGGCACAGGTGGAATGTACATATTCGATAAAACAAAGATCAATCGAAAACCTGTTGTATTTAGTAATATATTGAATTTTAGAATTTTAGATAACTACAATACGTGAATCCTCAACAAAAACAGTTGAATTTTCAGAACAAGTAAAAAAAAAAAGACCGTTGTTATCTGATATAATTGTGTTAAACTTCGTGATATGGAGCTTCGAGAGGTCAGACTCAACGATCAATTAAATTTTAAAAACTAGTTTGTTGTACACATTGCTCGATATCAAAGGATAATAAATGGAATACAATTTGTCAATGCGCTTAGCAAGTTTATGTACAAAGGAATATTGTGAACGTAAAATATCGTTTTGGTAAATACGAGGAATAAAAATTACTTTTTATTATTTTTACTCGAAATTACGCAAGAAGCATCACAATTTATGATTAATGAATACATTTTTGAATTATTCTTCAATGTATGCAATATTATACATTTATAATAACATTTCTCTCAACATTCGCTGGAAGCAGAAAATGAGGCCCGGCATGGCTAGGTGATAAGGACGCTTGACTCTCAATCTGAGGGTTGCGGGTTCGAACCCCATCCCACCAAACAAGTAACCCTTTTAGTAGTGGGGGCGTTATAATGTGACAGTCAATCCCACTATCCGTTAGTAAATGAGTAACCCAAGAGTTGACGGTGGGTGGTGATGATTAGCTACCTTCTTTCTAATCTTGAGTGACGACTAGGGCAGATAGCTCTCATGTAGCTTTATGCGAAATTCAAACCTTCTTTAATGAAATTTTCTCTCAGATGTTTCTGAACTTAAAACAAATTAGAATATATAAGAATGTTTTTATATACATAGAAATTTATTTCTTCCTTTACAATTGACTATCGTTGATGACTTATAATCGGTCTTGCGTAAATAATGAGATTGGTACTTTCCAGTTATACCCTTTAAATTATTTTTCAACCTCAAAGCATTATTTTAACGTAGTCATTAGAGAGACCAGATAAATGTAAATTTGGCACTTTTTGTTTTCATAGGTCTTTTCTGATTTCATGAATGTATGAAAAAGTTTTATGACAGTTTGACAGTTTCCTACTGCCATGTTCTCTGGTGGAAGGGTAAAAATAGGGATACAATATCTTAAAAATGGACTCCAGACATTACAAGTTAAGAAAATTTATAAAATTATTTTCGGAATAAAGTCTTTGATAAACAGACGACGAATGGTGATAGATGATAGAGTGTCTAAATATCGTTCTCTAGTTGATGATAAATGGTAGGGTGTCTACATATCGTTCTCTAGTTGAGGATAGATAGTAGAGTGTCTAAATATCGTTCTCTAGTTGATGATAAATGGTAGGGTGTCTAAATATCGTTCTCTAGTTGATGATAAATGGTAGGGTGTCTAAATATCGTTCTCTAGTTGATGATAGATAGTAGGGTGTCTAAATATCGTTCTCTATTTATAGCTGCCCTTTCATTGTGTACAGGGATTTCGAAATCAAATTACAATGGATTCCGGATACACATCTCAAACTAGGCCTATATGAAATATACAGGCTATTCCCAATCACGAACGGTTTGTCACAAAATCAAAGCTGCATTCATGTTACATATCATGTGCATTATATTGATGCAGTTTAATTTACTAAGAAAATAAGGAAAAGTTATATTACTGGTGCAGAGCAGCTACAATGTTAAATCAAAACTTTGACACCCTCTATCAGAAAAATTAAAACATTATTCTAAACTCTAATAATATCCATATTTGATAGTTTATATACGAATATGTTTCTGAATCGCTTTTAATTTTTATTTCAGGAAGCAGTGTTGCATTTTGTTGTTTTCCAGTAATTTCAAAATAAATTTTGAATTTATTGATGTGTTGATAAAACCATTACTTAACTCTCATTGATATCTTGTGTCAACTTATTATATTATCTTTGAATTACTACTTTGTGTTTTGATATTAGTGCATTTCAGAATTAAAATCCATATTGTTTGCTTTAAATCTCTTTATTGGTTTATACTCATTTTAATTGATAAAACAAAGTCAGAAAGATTTTTAGAACTACTCTGGAGAAAACGTTTCAAAAGTAAAAGAAGTTGCATTATGCTTTTATAAATGTCGAACATTCAAATTTAGCTCAAAACCCAATCTAATCTTTCTTTATCTCAGGCTTGAGAGGGATGTATCCAGGGTAAGTCGCCAACCAGGGGCTGTAAAATGGGTTGTTCACGGTGTAGAGTGGTTGGTAGGCAGGAACAATGTATCTTGTAGGATATTTGTAATTAACTCTGGTTACACGAGCAGAAGAAAGGAGGTTCGGATAATAAAATATCTGAGCGGAACACAAGGTAATCACCAGAGACAAAACGAGCTGGAAGGGAAAATATTTAAATTATTCACATTTCTTCCTCATGTTCGAATGAAAATAGTGTTTATTAGTTCTTCGGTAATCTAAGTTAAATCAAAAAGTTTACAAACGTATTATATTCTATTAGACATTTGTATATTTTCTTAGTTTTCGTATGAAACACTGACTTAAGATGGATAATTAACAATGCACGCTTCCTAGTGTTTGATTGTCAATTTTTATAATCAACAAATGATCTACATTTCCAGATGTGATCCTATTACCTATTTTTATACATTAATAATCGTTCCACTCTCCAGTTATACTCCAATCCAAACTAAACGTAAAAAATCGACTAACTTTAAACATTTGCATAACATTAAGATGCAAAAAAAAAGGAAGCCAATACAAGATAGAAATAAGAAACGAAAGTACTTTGCGAATCATCATCACAATAAGATCTATGAACTTTTAAGCACTTACCAACTTCATCATCTTGGAAGTTTGATTTCGTGACTCAGTTGACTTGAAAGTTGTTCCTCTTTGCTAGAAAAAGCAAGTGTAGAAATGCTGATTCCTCGTCATCTTTTATACTGCACTCGAAAATACCCCCTTTGTTTAGCTACCCCTTCAGTCCCCTTTTTATCCCTTCATTGTTGCTGAAGAATGGAAGATAGAGCGTCTATTCTGGATGATGCAACAAGAAAGTGTGTTTAACTTATTTAGCATGCACTAAGAAAATTATTTTTGTTTTTTATTTATCATTTTGGAAATGATTATAAAAAAATAGCACGGTGGCGGCTGGTACCATTGGCCGAAAGGGTGGGTAATGTAGGTCATGAACAAATGACGCAAGCAAATAACCAATTTTATCTCCTTCAGCTTTTCTACTTTTGATTTTGACTTTTGTTATTTCAATAAGATTTGAAACAAAACAGCCGCTTCCTTTCGTTTTGATGCAGGATAAATTGTGAACTTTAGTTAGCCTAACTTTTAACTTTCTAAAATTAATTATATTGCACATTAATAAGATGAGATAACTAAAATATTTTATCTAATTGTTAGTGGTTTTACTCATCAGTTCTACACATTCTTTTAGTAGTTTGTGTGAACTGTGATTTTAGAAAGCTCAAAAGAATGATTTAGTAATTCAGTTTCCTTCTATCTTTGTAAGTACTATTTTGAAACACAATTTCTTAATCGACTTACCTATACACAACTCATTCTACTTTAGATGTACAAAAAATTTACAGCATCAACATTTTGCACACCTCTTTCTGAAGTTTTTAACAATTACGAACTCACACGGTTGACTGCGACTTAACGTTTCCAGACTGTGAATCTCTGGGTTCATCATTCGCGTCTTGTAGATAAATAAAACAATACTAAGTAGTGTGGGGCCGTGGCTACGCTATAAGGTTGACGATCAAATCGCACTATTCGATCAAGAGTTGACGATCATTGTTGTTAACTAGATCTGTTCAAACGTATGAACGGCTGTACACAAATTATCTATATAGAGCTTTGCGTTTCTAAGTTTCTAAGCAAACTTAAACTGTATTTTAACTGAAAATAACCACTAACTTCTCAGAGCAGCTTAAACATTATGTGCTCTTGGGAATCAAGTTAATTTATGAGTTATTTTTATTGGCTCTATTTTACAAATATCTTGATTGCTTCAAACACGAAAAATGTATTCATGGTGTACATGTTATATTTTATTTTATTTTTGCAAAAAGAAATAAACGCCGTTTTAGTTTGATGCCAAATATATATACAGAAGGTTAAGTATGTAATGTTAAAACAATTTTGCAGACTCACCACTTCTTTACAGTTAATATCGCCATAGCCGGTCATGCTTTATCTGGCGTCCATACATCTCTACACTAGGTCTGCAGCCTAGTTTCTATTGGAAAGGGTTGTGATGTTAGGTTGTGTCATGTCCAAAGCAAACCACTCCTCCTTGTTTGCCTTCAGTACTCAATCTGGCGTACGAAGAAGACGGTTCCTCCCGTTTTAACAGTCTGGTTGCACAGAATTTCATGAGCAAGCAACTTGACAGGAATGTACTTGTATGGATAGATGTTTTATTCTCTAGCAGTTTGAGATATGCAATACTTGAAAGCTTTATTCATACCTTAGTGAACCCATACCCTGTTAACTTTGTTTCCGTAAAAATATGGTATTTTTGTGTGGTACAAAATATCGGTGTGATAGTAAGCAGAGTTCATTTTGATCTTTGTATCGATTGACTAGTCAAAAATGGCACGAGACTAATGATAACACAGCTTTATATCTCAGTGTATTTAACAGTACATCTCTGTATCTCATTGCATTTAATACTACAGCTCTGTGTCTTAGAGTATTTAAAACTACAACTATGTATCTCACTGTATTTAATACTACAGCTCTGTATCTTAGAGTATTTAAAACTACAACTATGTATCTCACTGTATTTAATACTACAGCTCTGTACCTTAGAGTATTTAATACTACAACTATGTATCTCACTGTATTTAATATTACAGCTCAGTATCTCACTGTATCTAATAATACAGCTCAGTATCTCACTGTATTTAATATTACAGCTCAGTATCTCACTGTATTTAATATTACAGCCCTGTATCTTAGAGTATTTAATACTACAACTATGTATTTCACTGTATTTAATATTACAGCTCAGTATTTCACTGTATCTAATAATACAGCTCAGTATCTCACTGTATCTAATAATACAGCTCAGTATCTCACTGTATTTAATATTACAGCTCAGTATCTCACTGTATTTAATATTACAGCTCAGTATCTCACTGTATTTAATAATACAGCTCAGTACCTCAGAGTATTTATAAGTATTTTCAGTTTGACCGAAAACTACACATCACTGAGGATTAGTACAAAAACAATAAGTTTTAACAGAAGCAGTTATGTTTGAGTCACTAAATCAGTTTCGCATGATATTCCATACCGAAAGTATTTAATTCTTTCTACGTATATGTGTATCAAATGCCTTTCTCATTGTAACACACTTATATTTCGTACTAAAATCATTTGTATCTTTCAAGGGAAACGCTTATAATCTGCTGTCACATTGAACTACAATAAGTTACATTGAAGCATAAAGTATATTTTACGATCTGGTTATAAACAATTGTGGAGGAATGAGTAATTTCCATTCACACAATCCACTTTAAATAGTTTAGTTACATGAGAAAGCATGATTCGTTGAAAATATGTTGCTGATAATCAAAAACACATCAGTTGTAATAAATCCACTTGAATCCACAAATTACAAGAAAATTAAAGTATTTCAAGTGTGGATTGTTTTTTACAACTATTAAATTCCCTAGCAAAGCGCGGGGATGCCTGAATTTCGGAGATGGCGAGCCTGTTTCAAGTACATGTGACACAACAAATATTCCCCACACTATGAATTGTTGTTGCGTTATAACACTGATAGAATAGAAGGGCTCTGCTGAGTGGCAGACTTCTCTCTGGTCAGTAGCGCAAAATGTGCCATAAATAGAAATCTTTTTACTAAGACTAACCAAATGTCACTTTAATATCAAAGTTTTATGCATAATATAATAGTGTTATCATATACAATTGTCATGACACACAGTTATTACCGTATACCGGGGTCAACATATTCTTGTGTCATTATATACACCTGTCATTTTATAGTATTGTCATGATATATCAATATTATCATCACATACTAGGGTAATCATGTATAATTGTCATCACATACTAGTGTAATAATATACACCTGTCATCATAGACTAGTGTAATCATGTATAATTGTCATCACATACTAGAGTAATAATATACACCTGTCATCATAGACTAGTGTAATCATGTATAATTGTCATCACATACTAGTGTAATCATATACACCTGTCATCATAGACTAGTGTAATCATGTATAATTGTCATCACATACTAGTGTAATCATATACACCTGTCATCATAGACTAGTGTAATCATGTATAATTGTCATCACATACTAGTGTAATCATATACACCTGTCATCATAGACTAGTGTAATCATGTATAATTGTCATCACATACTAGTGTAATCATATACACCTGTCATCACATACTAGGGTAATCATGTATAATCGTCATCACGTACTAATGTAATCATATACACCTGTCATCATAGACTAGTGTAATCATATACAATTGTCATCACAGACCAGTGTAATCATATACAATTGTCATTTTATGCTAGTGTCATGATATATCAATATTGTCATCACACACTAGTGTAATCATATACAATTGTCATCACAGACCAGTGTAATCATATACAATTGTCATTTTATAGTAGTGTCATGATATATCAATATTGTCATCACATACTAGTGTAAGCATATACAATTGTCATCACGTACTAGTGTAATCATATACAATTGTTTTCTGATATAACTGTCGTTGTATGATATATAACTATCGTCATATACTAGTGTTATCATTTACTATCACCATCATATATAACTATCGTTGTATACAACTATCATCTGATAAAGCTGTCGTTGTATATAACTATCGTTGTATACAAGTGTTATCATACTATCATCATCATATATAACTATCGTTGTATACAACTATCATCTGATACAGCTGTCGTTGTATATCACTATCGTTATATACAAGTGTTATCATTTACTATCATCATCATGTATAACTATCGTTGTATACAACTATCATCTGATACAGCTGTCGTTGTATATAACTATCGTCGTATACAAGTGGTATCATACTATCATCATCATATATAACTATCGTTGTATACAACTATCATGTGATACAGTTGTCTATACTAATGTCACCATATACTAGTATAATTACATACAACTGTCACTGTATACAACTATTATGATATACAAAGTGTAATCATATATTAGTGCCACCATATGCAACTACTACCACCTCAAACAGTTTTAAGCCAGATATATACCTATTAGGAAGGCCCCAACTTTGTGTATTTTAAAGTTGCGCTTGTGTGTTTGTGTAGACAAGCTCTTGTTAATTTTTTTTCGTTCTCCAGGCGGCACATGATTTTAGGCTTCACTGTGGCTTTTCGTTATCTTCTCAGTTGGAGTGAAGTCTTGACTCACAATATTTACAAGTTGGAGAAAATTTTGTAAAATCCTAAACATATGTATCCTATATATATATATATTATCTGAACTTTAAAAAACTGTAGGGGTGGATGCTATGATATATAATGCAAAAATCCTAACTTTCATACAACTTATTCATAACATAACATATTATTACAGTATTCATTATTACTTCACTGAAAGTTTTGTATAAGCTTTAAGAACTCACTATGTATATACTTAAAACATGTTATACACTGTGTGATAGTCAGGGTAACTTTGTACGAAGAGGTAGCTACCAAATTTGTGACGGTACGGGTGCTTTCTGTTACTCGCTTTCAATACCCACCTCCTAATGTTCTTCCACACAGTTTCACGTAATTAATTAATTGACGATCATTGGCAGCAGAAATGTCTTATGGGATGAAGTTGTAAGGTCACGAGTGAAAGTAGGAAGTGAGTATAACTCAAAAAACGGCTCTTCATATCAACGTCATGATGACTGTTGTCTTATTAATTGGATCTGAGTTTATCTATTACTTCAATAGTGGCGGCCATTTTTAACTGCATTCCTTCATAGAGATTGCTAGCGTATTCTATGAGATAGGTAAGACGTTTGTGTTCTCTACCCCACACTGTGTGTATGTTGTGTTACAGAAAGTTTAATGTGTGTGTGTGTGTGCATGTGTTTTTATGGCAAAGTCATATCGAGATGTCTGCTGTGTCTACAGAGGGGAATCGAACCCCTGGTTTAACATTGTAAATCCGAAGACTTACCACTGTCCCACCGGGAGAAGGAAAATTTCATAATTTTCTGTATGCTTGGTGTAAGGTCGAGGCAATATACATGAATGTAGTTAACGTTAACTTATGTCAAAGATAATAAATGCTCAATGACATAAATAATGGGGGTGAATGGGTTGTGAGCATCCATTAACATGCCCCTTGTTCCAAACTTTCATCCCACAAAGTTTGGTTGAGATTGGTCCAGTGACTTAGGAGTAGTTAAATAAGGGACAAACAAACAGATACGCACATATGCTTTCTACATATGTGTATATATATATATATGGAGAGAGAGAGAGATTTAGTTAGTTTTTTCTTCTGTGTGTGTAAGGACGTGTCCCCATGTATGAATGTAGTTAACGTTAACTTACCTCAAAGATAATAAACGCTCAAAAACAACAATAATGAGGGTGAACCCATATAAGCATGCCCTTTGTTCCAGACTATCATCCCACAAAGTTTAGTTGAGGTTGACCCAGTGACCTAGGAATAGTTAAATAAGGGACAAACAGACAGACACACAGATATTTTTTTCGTGTCTTATATCTATATATATATGTGGGTACTTATTGAGTTATGCTGATAACAAATATCAAACCAGAGTTATTTTTCAATGTAGAAATAGTTTACAGTAATTTACAATAATACTGACTGGCACTAGAATCATCAAGGTGTTTGGATTTTGCTAATATTTTTTAAAGTTAAGCAGAAAGCTACACAATGGGCTATCTGTGCTCTTCCCATCACGGTATCGAAACCCGGTTTCTAGCGTTGTAAGTCCGCAGACGTACCGGCGTGCCACTTGCTAATACTGACCGGCACTAAGATAATCAAAATTTTCGGGTTTTGATAATACTAGCCTGCATTAAAATATTCAAAGTGTACAAATGGTTTCTAGCGTTGTAAGTCCGCAGACGTACCGGCGTGCCACTTGCTAATACTGACCGGCACTAAGATAATCAAAATTTTCGGGTTTTGATAATACTAGCCTGCATTAAAATATTCAAAGTGTACAAATGTTATAGATTCTCTTGAATTTTCAAAAGCTATTACTAAGTTGGTAGATTATGCTATAAATACAGAAACTGCTTGTACACACTTTTTAGTACAAGATACAGTTCACCCTGTGTATAGATATATTTCAATCAAGATAAGATTTATCCTGTTTGTAAACACCTTTAATTTGAAAATACAATTCACCCTGTTTGTAGACGCCTTTTAAAACAAAATACAGTTCACACTTTTTGTAGATACCTTATAACACAAGATATGGTTCACCATGTTTGTAGAAACCCTTGATCCCAAGTAACAGTTCACCCAACTTATGGATACATTTTAACCCAAAATACGGTTCACTCTGTTTGTAGACACCTGTTATCCCAAAATACGATTTATCCTGTTCATAGATACCTTTTAACCAAAGATACGGCTTATCCTATTTGTAGATACCTTTTGACACAAGATACGGTTCATCCTACTTATAAACATTCTTTAACCCAAGATATGGTCCATCCTGTTTGTAGACACTTTTTACCCCAAAATACAGTTCATTCTGTTTGAAAAAACTTTTTAACCCAAGATATGGTTCATCATGTTTGTAGACACTTTTTACCCCAAAATACAGTTCATCCTGTTTGAAAACACTTTTTAACCCAAAATACGGCTTACCCTGTTTGTAGACACCTGTTATCCCAAAATACGATTTATCCTGTTTATAGATACCTTTTAACCTAAGATACGGTTTATCCTATTTGTAGATATTTTTAACTCAAGATACAGTTTATCCTGTTTGTAAACACTTTGTATCCCAAGATACGGCTTACCTTATTTGTAGACACCTTTGAACTCAAGATACAGTATACTCTGTTTGTAAGACACCTTTTAACTCAAGATACAGTTTACTCTGTTTGTAAGACACCTTTTAACTCAAGATACAGTTCATCCTGTTTGTAGACACCTTTCAGCCCAAGATACAGTTTTGTGGTCTATTTATTTTTTCTCAAACCTTTTATATATGAAACATCTTGCGTTCTTTGATACTACGTTCTTTGAAGCCTTGAAAATTTAAAATTGTGATCCAACAACTTAGCACAAGTATTCTGTGGTGTTTTCGGTTTCTCATTTTCTCACTACATATTTTAGGACCCTATCGTTACAACAACTTTTGCAAAAGAGCAAATCATTATTAATTTTTTATTTTGAACATATATTGACTTCAGGGAAGGTGTTCATGTATTAAGAAGTTATTTATTGTAAATTTACTTATATTATGATTCATAAACCAAAACACAGACCCAAATGTGATAGCAAAAATAAAAACAATTTTAATATGTTTATAACTGTGTTAGTAAAAAGAAAAAAAGAACACTATACAAAAGATAAAATGTTATTTAATAAAGAACATTGAACATTATCATAAGAAAGAGATAAATTTCTAATCTTCTGTCCATCTACTCCAGCTTGATTTCCTTGGGTTGAGCCTCCAGACCCAGCACAACTGAACGTCTCAGCCCACTTAAAGGATGATAGTAGTAGTAACCATAGTTGGCCCATTGTGGAACTTTGAGAACAGGGGTCAAAGTGTAGGGAACCCTGATGTAGCGACGAATATATAAGGGAGTGCCAAGCCTGTAGGTGTGGGTAACCACTTGACTAGTTGTTGCAGGCCAAAGAGTAGAGTGGTAGCTGAGGTCAGCGAGAATTTGGGCACTGGCCACTGCCAGAAGCATGGCAAACACCACCTGTTTGTAATAATAAAATCCCAATGATCTATAAATTGGCCATAACACAAACCCAAATGAAAAGATATCATTTATTTGATTAAACTGACTATCAACAATTGGTTGTTTCAATTTCTTTAAGTATATCAGGTTTCTGATCTAAACTTTTAAAAGATTTCAATCATGAATAATGTGTAATATTTTGCAAAGGTAAGAGTCTTATCGCTGTCATAGTTACATGTTCACCTAACTCTAGTTATTAATTAGTTACTTCTGCATAAACAGCTTTAGCTTATTACAGTAATTAAACAGATAAAGAAGTTTGACTTCAGATAGCAAATTTGATATCAGTTTTGAACTATATCAGCTATCAGCTAAATAATTAATGTAAAAAGTTGTCTAAATGAGCTTTTTACATTTTCGGGTGTGAATGACAATTTGTTGTAGATGCATTATTCAGCTGTTCATGGCGTCGTCCAATGCAAGCAAACACGTTTCACATTTCAAATTATACTATCACAAGGAGAACAAAATCTGAATGATAAATCTAGTTGTAAAGTTAGGTAAAAGTAAAAGTATGTACAAGAGCTACATGAACTTTAAATGTTTTTCTATAGGTAAAAGTATGTACAAGAGCTACATCAACTTTAAATGTTTTTCTATAGGTAAAAGTAAAAGTATGTACAAGAGCTACATCAACTTTAAATGTTTTTCTATAGGTAAAAGTAAAAGTATGTACAAGAGCTACATCAACTTTAAATGTTTTTCTACCGTACATTCGTCACTCGACCAAAACATTTCAAATGTACTTTAAACTTGATTAAAGAACGGCTTCAACGACTGCTGCTTAATACTTCACCTAATGACCACTGCAGCGTGGCGGTAAAAATTATCAGTATCACTACTCGACAGGGAAATGTAAAAGATATCCAATATTTCTGGTACGGTGTAATTGGAATCTTTGAACCTGAATGGTACCTTATGCACACGTTGACCAAGAGGTCAGGTTACAGACCCTTAGGGTTCAGACACAGTTAGCAGCATCTGTCACCACAAAGGTTTTTGTGTGAACAGAAGAACGGGATTATTTTCACTTTAATACGCTTACAGTTGAAAGTGTAGAGAGTATTCAGCGGAGTCACGTCGCGAGTCTTGGACTCTTCAGTCTGCAGTTCTGTCCAATCCTGGCACAACATAACCATGACATTCTTCACTTCTCATTATCATCAAAACACAAAATTCAGTTTAGCCCTCGGAGGCTCAGCGGTAAGTCTGAAGGCCTATAAAGCTAAAAATCGTGGGGTTGATACTTGCGATGTGGAGAACACGAGTAGCATATTGTGTATCTTTATGCTTAACAACAAACGTTTTTTTTTTTCTTACATAATTCAAATAAAATTGTCTCTCTGACTGACTGAAGTTATTTTAACCCTATCCGTGTCCTGCGTATCACATGCGATTCACAGGACATAATGCTAAAGCTCCTGAGCATCATGTGTCATACACAGCTACACTTAGTTGATATGCAGCTGATGCTCGTGAATGTGGCAATAAGAACTGGTTGTTTTGGTTCATTGTATGAGATTAGAGGAAAGCTTCTTATGAGCATCACATGTATGAGAATAATGATAGATTAAGTTACTTTCACTCAAATCATTTATGATACTCAGGACTTTTAGTTGCTAAAACTTTTTACCCCATGCCTTTCAATAATACTAGAAGGGTATGCTTAACTCATACCTACCTGGCTAAGTAGTCAAATATGCGAATTCATAAAAACCATTAAATGACTGCAAAGAGAGAGAAAGGGTTAAGCAAACTTTAAAACGCTATAATACTTTAAAAGTATAACAGAATATTGTTAAACAGCTATATTACCTCTAACTAAATTAATAATAACCCTAAAGAAAGTTGAGAATTTCCGAACTTAAGATGATACTTACGTATTTCATCATCTTTTCTTTTTCCTGATTGACCGCAACTACCGATTTCCACAGCAACTAAACGAAGAACACCGATAGAACGGCCCTTATATATACCTGGCGATCGAGCAGGGTGGAGAATCAGGTCAGGTGTCTTCCGTACATCTTAACTAACTGCAAAACTAAAAGTCGGCAATTTGGCCATGAAAAAAAAATTAGGATGAGCGCCCATGAGGCATCGCAAGACTTTTATTTCATACAATGTTATATCAATGCCCGTCTTTCAAGTTATTAGAGATTTTTTCAGGCGTGACGTAGCTTACCAAAAAGAAATAGCGTCTGTCTGACTTTTGATAGTTTGCCAGTAAACATTATATTGAAATAGTTTTACTTTCAAAACAATTTATCTTGTTTAAATCAAAGTGAAGATTTTTTTCAAACTTTACTGATTTGAAGAATACTAAAATAAAACAAGTATTTTATGGCTGCACTTGATTATTCGTTTTTATTTATGATACCACTCACTGTGGTACGTGTTCACGTGCTTCTTTTGGTCGCGCGCGTTCGCTGTCATTAAAGTGTTATCTTATAATGTGTGGTGTTTTGCTTTTATTCAACACTGCTTTTGTGATATATAAATACCTAACCTTAGTAATATAAAAATGCCTTACCCATTCTACCTTCCTACTTACCCTACCCCCCTTTTCAGAATAATTTCAAACGCATTTCTTAAATTTCGTGGACATCCAAAAAGCATAATAGTTCAATTTATGATCAGACAAAACTAAATTAATTCCAGCATGAGTTAATGGTGTTTCATTACCATTTGTAACATGGAGGTATGTGTTCATGGGGTTCTTGATATAAAAAAGTAGTTTATTAAACAGGAAATTTATATCTTTTACAACGTCGTTAGGCTTAAATTTACAGAACAAATACCAGCATGTTTATCCTAAGGTAACAAAAGCATTATAAAATAAAAGAAGTAAATAAAGACCTCCAGCCCCCCCCCCCCCAATTCTTACTATGAAGTGTGTAGAACGAAAATCCTGGATTAGCAACGCCCCCGACGTCTGCCTTTCACCCTACAAACACGGAAAATCTTGGATTAGCAGCGACCCCGACGTCTGTCTTTCACCCTACAAACACGGAAAATCTTGGAGTAGCAACGACCCCGACGTCTGTCTTTCACCCTACAAACACGGAAAATCTTGGACTAGCAACGACCCTGACGTTTGTCTTTCACCCTACAAACACGGAAAAATCTTGGATTAGCAGCGACTCCGACGTCTGTCTTTCACCCTACAAACACGGAAAATCTTGGATTAGCAGCGACACCGACGTCTGTCTTTCACCTTACAAACACGGAAAATCTTGGATTAGCAACGACCCCGACGTCTGTCTTTCACCCTACAAACACGTTATATAGGAAATACGTTTTATCGTTTTCACCTTGAAGCTACTGTTAGCTACATCAGTCTTCAGAGGGCTTCCCAACTCTGTGTCTTTACTATATATATAACCTAACTAAGTATATATATATATATATATATATATATAAAACCTCCCGAACACTGTATCTTTACTACATATAACTTTCCTAATATTTTGTGTCTACCATATATATTTTTTGATAGTTTGCTAAACTACATGACCTTACTACACCAAACTTCCGAGTGTTTGCTAAACCATGACTTTTCTAACCCACGTGCCTTTTGTAGTTCAATTAACAGAGACCTAGTTAACCCAAGTATCTTTCTTGGACCAGTCTTTGAAGAACATACTATCCAAATTTTAAGTTTATTGACAAACATCTCTTTACACATTGATCTTCAGAAAGTTTATTAATCCAAGATCCTTAATTAGGAAGTTTGCTGATCCATAGTCCTTAATTAGTCACTCTTCAGAGAGTTTCTTAACCCATGTTTTTTACAGCATAAACCGTCATAGAAATCCCTAACCTTATGCTATTACAAGATGAATGTTATATAAGATTCTTAACCCATGTTTTTTACAGTATAAACCGTCATAGAAATCCCTAACCCTATGCTATTACAAGATCAATGTTATATAAGATTCTTAACTTAATGTTTTTGCTGATGTGATTTCTGCTTATATTCGAAGAGCCAGCTAACTCATTAGTCTTTCCTACATTAATGATCAGAAAGTTTGGTACTTATGTGTCTTTACTGTACTAATGTTTTGCAAGCTTGTTAGTAATGTATCTGTATAGTATTAATATTTAGAAAAACCTATCAGTCGTATATCTTTACTATGTTAATGTTTAGTAAGCTTGTTCATGTGTCTTTGCTGTTTTAATGTTTAAAATTTTGTTAGTCACGTATCTTTACTATACGAATATTTAGAAATCTTATTAGCCATGTTTTTTTTACCGCATCAATGTTCAGAAAACTTGTTAGTTATGTATTAGGTCGTCAAGAAATTACTGTTGCGTTTTGGAACACTTTCATTAACCACCCCCCACCAAAAAAAAACATACATCACGTATAATAGTTAAACGAACCGCCTAAACGTCACGTTAGTGTAGCCTATATAATGTGTAAGTTTAGTATACTCTAATCCCTTATAGTGATGGCACACGACGAGACACACATTCGGCATGTAATGCTGTTTGAATACAACAAGGAAAACAACACCTCTGTAGCCACAAATAATATCATGAAGTTTATGGAAATGTCTTGAACGTTCGTAAGTGTCAACGATGGTTCAGGAAATTTCGTTCAGGTGATTTTAGCCTTAAAAACTGTGATGGCAAGGGCTGACATGCTGGAATTGATATTGATGCTCTGAAAACGCTTGTTGAATCTAACCTAAGGCAACACAATCGTGAAATAGCCCTGAAATTGCATGTCTCTCATGAAACAATAAGTAAACATTCAAGGAATATGGGAAAACTCCATAAAGGTGTTTGAGTGCCTCAAGAGCTCTCCTATGATCATCGTTTCTAGCGGGTGAACGTTGCTTCATCTCTTTTGGCGCGTAATGCGCGTGAACCATTTTTGGACAAAATTGTCACTGGTGATGAAAAATGGATTCTCTTTGCGAATATTAAACGCCAAAAATCAATGGCTCAAATTTCAAAACCTGAACTCTATCCTCAGAAAATGATGCTTTGCATTTGGTGGGAGATCAAAGGAGTAATTCATTTC
>NW_013666670.1:286007-326293 GCF_000517525.1 Limulus polyphemus | reverse complement strand
AAGAGGACATCGACATGTTTTTTGCTTCATGGCCAAGTGATTTCTTTAACCAGGGCATTAACAACCTGAATGTAAGATGGAAAAGCATCATCGATAACAATGGGGACTATTTCATTTAATAAATGTTTTGTTTTGATATATAAGTTGTTCGGGTTTTTCCATCTGAAAAAAAGCGACGTTAATTTCTTGACGACCTAATATATTTACTGTACTAATATTTAAAAACATTGTTAGTCATGTATTTCTAACATGACTAACATAACATTAAAGGATAGCAAGAAACCTTTTGGTCCATCTATGCCGTCCTATCGACTAAATTAAACTAAATACCAAAAAACTCAAAGCTACCGCTTATCATTGAAATGTTTAATAATTTTTTCCTTAAACTAATTGTATCTACTAAAACTGAAGGTAATCCGTCCCAAAGACCAATCATCCTTTAAAAAAACGAATTCTTAGCTAAAGGTCAGTCCTAACCTACCACAATTTATATTTGTGTCCACTAGTTTTATCATTCTCAACATTAAATACGAAAAAAAAGACGTTTCATCAACAACATCAATTTCCTTAGCATTCTTAAACACCTCAATTAGATCGTCTCTAGCTCTTATTTTTTTCCAAAAAAAAAAAAACGAGTTTAAAGATGTTAACCTATTTTCTTATGACAACCTTTCCATCCCGGCTGTCATCCTAATAGCTCTCTTCAGAATTGTTTCAAACAATTTAATGTCCTTCCTATGGTAAGGAGCTTAAAAACTGATCACAATACTCCAAATGTGACCTAGCCATTGACCTATACAATGGTATAATAACCTCTTTAGACTTGTATCCAATATTTCTGTAGATACAACCTAAAACCCTGTATAGTTATATTTCGAAAGCTTGTTAGTCATGCTTCTTTACTGTATTAATGTTAAGAAAGCTTCTCAGTCATGCGTCTTTACTGTATTAATGTTAAGAAAGCTTCTCAGTCATGCGTCTTTACAGTATTAATATATAGCTAACTTTTTATTCATATGTCTTTACTGCATTAATATTTAGCAAGCTTATTAGTCATGTATATTACTTTGCATTAATATTTAAAACCCTTGTTCTGAATGTGTCTTTATGTATTAGTATTTAAAAGAAAAACTTGTAAGTCACGTTTCTTTGTCTTGTTAATATTTAAAAAACTTGAAAGACATGTATCTTTACCATATGTTTAAAATTCTTGTTGGTCATATTTCTCAACTGTATAGTAATATTTCGAAAGGTTGTTAATTATATGTATTTGCTATGTTAATATTTAGCAAGATTGTGCCGTTACCGTATTGATATTTAGTAAGATTGTTAGAAATCTGCCGTTACCGTATTGATATTTAGTAAGATTGTTAGAAGTGTGCCGTTACCGTATTGATATTTAGTAAGATTGTTAGAAATGTGCCGTTACCGTATTGATATTTAGTAAGATTGTTAGAAATGTGCCGTTACCGTATTGATATTTAGTAAGACTGCTAGAAATGTGCCGTTACCGTATTAATATTTAGCATGACTGTTAGAAATGTGTCTTTACTGCATTAATGTTTAGCAAGATTGTTAAAAACTTGTCTTTGTTGTATTAATATTAACAAGACTGCTTGAAGTGTGTCTTTAAATTATTAATATTTAGAAAGCTTTTACAGCTTTTAAATAGACAAATGCATTTTATAATAATTTATTTGCTGAACTTACGTTATCAATCTCCGGACTGATTTTTTGAACGAGCAACAACCATTTTATACAAAAACACCGTTCTTCCTTTGCCCTTCCTAGGATCTTGAAATATTTTATACAAAGACACTGTTCTTCCTTTGCTCTTTCTAGGATCTTGAAACATTTTATACAAAGACACTGTTCTTCCTTTGCTCTTTCTAGGATCTTGAAATATTTTATACAAAGACACTGTTCTTCCTTTGCTCTTTCTAGGATCTTGAAATATTTTTAATGGACGTCAACATCACATGCACGTAAGGGATGTTCAAATATACTTCACTGAATCGATTATCTAAAATTTGTATGTTTTTTTCACACGAGTTAACAGTTTTCCTTTAGTGCAACTAAAAACCTTGTTGACAGCAAAAACAAGTTAACTTCTAAACTACATTTGACGACTTTCTTGCAGAAATACGTCCTTAGATTAATAAGAAATGTAGACGACAATTAGGTTTAAAAACACATCTGTATTTGAGGATATCTCTACGAACTACATTTCTTAAAGAATATTTGTCCATGTGTGGTAAGATAATGCCAACAAGATATTTCGAAACTTCAAATGTAGATTAGTTATTATAACTTTGCTTATTCAAATAACTGTGAATTGTTCTATGAATAATATAAATGGGAAAACCATTTCTGCATAAGGATATTTTATATTCTTGAATTCTTTATTCAAAGCTTCCTAAGTGCCAGATATTTTATATGCTCAATGGAACATATTCTTAGAAAAGTTTTGTTAAAGTACATATGGTATAAAATTTGCGAAATTAAAGTATAAAACAGCAAAGATGTTTATGGTATATTTCACATTGGGAGTGGCCATTATTGCTATAAAATCAAAGATGTTTATGGTATATTTCCCATTGGGAGTGGCCATTATTGCTATAAATCAAAGATGTTTATGGTACATTTCACATTGGGAGTGGCCATTATTGCTATAAAATCAAATTGTCAAGAAATGAAAGATTATTGTCTAGTTGACGTTCAAAAGTGAATTTCATAATGCAATGTTTGTTATTCAAGTACTCAAGAAACTGAAAAGCTTGATCAGAGTTCCTAAAAATGGTAAATTTGTATTCCACATACCTCCGGTAGTGAAGTGGTTTAAACGATCGACGATCATTTTCCAACCATTGTTTTTACGGTAACAGAGGAAAAGAGGGCGCCAAATTAGAACCCATAGCGACACCATCATAAATATTTCCGTTAAGAAGAAAATAAGATTTCTTTGTAGCAAAGTTCATCAACTTCCAAAAAAAGAATTTTTTTTGGAAATGGTCGGCTTGTCAAAGTTGTTGTTAAAAATCAAAGCAGCACTTAACTGTACAGATTCTTCTGATAGTGTACTTGTAGACAACGACTCAGCATAAAAGCTGACACAATGAACACAGCTATTAAACTTTTGTTTGTTTTTTACAAGAAAATTCAAAGATGTCTTTCAGTGTGTAAATTATTAGTGGTGAAAGTTTTCAAAAGTGCAAACAAAAGTCTGATAAAGCATAGTTGTAAGTTCCAATGTTATAAACTATACGTCACATAGTTGTAAGTTCCTATGTTATAAACTATACGTCACAATGGATATCCCTCTTTATAAATTTTTGGAAGACCTTAAAATCACCTGGAATAAATCAGCAATTAACTTATTTTCAGGAACTCTCGAACATAATATAAATTTTAAAACTAGATGAACCAGTAACCACATGGTAAACTTAAATACCTACGGGAAATTGAAGGCAAGTGCAAAATATTTTGTCCTACACTCTTACCTGTATAGCCCCCCAGTGGTACAGCGGTATGTCTGCGTACTTATAACGCTAGAATCCGGGTTTCGATACCCGTGGTGGGGAGAGCACAGATAGCCCATTGTGTAGCTTTGTGATTAATTACAAACAAACTTACCTGTATAAAGTTTCCCACAACGATACAAATTTAAATTTGGATGAGGTATTTTAAGCAGAAAGATAGAGTCGTCAGGTGGGACGACCACAGTCTGTTTAAAAGATGAAAATATAGAAACCAGGTGGGACGACCACAGTCTGTTTAAAATATAGAAACCAGGTGGGACGACCACAGTCTGTTTAAAATATAGAAACCAGGTGGTACGACCACAGTCTGTTTAAAAGATGAAAAATAGAAACCAGGTGGGACGACCACAGTCTGTTTAAAAGATGAAACCAGTCGGAATCAAAGGTAGACACAAACTCCAAATGAATTCATTAACTTTAAATTATTATCTCCTCGATTCGCAGTCTGGGCGTTATATCTAGAAATCTTCTAAGTCATGTGTCTTTAGTGTATGTAGTAAGCTGTATTTTCAATGTTATAGTCTAGTTGTTTGCTAATATTTAGAGATTATCTGTAAATACGAGTAATCAGTTAGTGAAGGTAATGTATATTCAGTAAGTTTATGAGTTCGTTGTTAGAAAAGTTATTCAGTGTTAGCAGAGAGTTTATTCACTAATTAGTTACGTAATTTATCCACCAAAGCTAATTAAGTTAGATTTACAGGTGAATATGGCTGTAGCAAACGTTAAGGAAGAAATATGTTCTTTTTATTATTGTTACATAGACTGTATTTCGCAATATTTTCATCAAATAATCCAAAATAACCCGCTTAACAATATTTAGAAAGCTCGCTATTCATGTGTCTTTACTATACTAACAACTAGAAAGTTTGTTTACCCACGGGTATTTCCTGTATCAATCTTAGAATATTTAGACAATTTCTTAACCCTTTGTTTTTACTTTACTGAGAGCTTGATAAGTCACAGATGTTTATTAATTCAATCTCCAAAGAGCTAGTTAGCTCCCTCTTTACTGTGTATTAACCTTCAGAAGGCGTGCTCACCCTCTCTTTGCTATATTCATATCACAAGAGTTTCGTAACCCATATAATTTTTATTGTATTAATATGATATTGTTAGTACGTCTATTCTGCTGTTCAGGTACTCGGTGAGTTTCGAATCAACTACGTTAGGTAGTAAAAAAGCCATGCTTATATAGATGAACTAACTGAGTTACCCGGCGTTGCACGGTGAAAATTTAGATATGAAATGTATAGATCAGTATTTTTTTCAACAAATTATTCAGTAAGTAGACAAAAGCTGTGATGCGAGAAATAAAAAAGCATTTAATCAAACAAAGCTTTATTTGAAATTAGATCGTGCTTGAGCTTGTCTTGTTCTTTGAGCCTGAAGTCATACATCATGTTGCTCCTCTGTTTCTTGCTCTCTGTAAGTTATTTGTCTTAATTTTTGTGCTTGAAGTCTGATTTGACGTTGTTCAGAAGTTTCTTGTTGTCTATATCCAGCTTGCCATGATTCTTACTGAACTCTGGCTTTGTACTGTTCAACAGTTTCTTGCTGTCTTTGAGTAGCCTGCCTTTTAGCTTGAGCTCGAAGTCTAACTTTACGTTGTTCCAAAGTCTTCCTGTATTTGAGCAGCCTGTCTTGCAGCTTGTGCTTAAAGTCTTTAATTGCGTTCTTTTTCTGTTTCAGCTGCTCTTTGTGCTTGCATTCTTTTAGCGGCAGAATACTTTCCATAGAAAGGGCGTTTCTTGGGTGACATAATCACCTATATCACTAAACAATAATTTCCAATTCACAAGGTTACTAACTCACTTATGAAACCACTTAGCACTATTTAAAGAAAACTGTTTTTGGAATTAATGATTATTGCGCCATTTTTTTTATTTTTTTTTGTAATAAACATACAAACATAAGCACGTTTTGCAAATAGAAAGCGTTATGGCGGGAGACACTCAGATCAACTTATTGTCAATTCAGTATTTCCAAAATCAGTTTTCTTTAAATAGTGCTAATTCTTGTAAAAAACTGGTTATTATGAAGTTATTTTAAAATTTGTAAGTTCAACCTTTTGGTTTCCTATAGCGAACAAAATAAACAAATGAACAAACTTCTTCTTTTATATATATATAGATAAGTGGTTAAACCTTCAAAGTTCTTTATACATTTAGTTATTCTTTTTGTTTAAGTGTCTTCGGCTTAACGGTATCTTGTGCTTCACAGTGAATTTTGTCTAATAGTGTCTTCAGTGTAACACTAACAAAGAATATAGCCTAACTTGCGTACTTTATTACGTGATTGAATAAATTTGAAAATAGTGAATTACAGTTTTACAAACTCCTGTATTTTAAATAATGAAGTTCAATATTAATAATTTAACGAAATGATTGATATTGAACATTAAGACTATTTTTACTAACATTTTACCTTCAAATATGGATCTAATCATTCTGGGTTAAAGAAAAAAATAAAGTTCATTTTCTTTAAATTATTATCTAAATGGTCCATCTTTAAAATCACAATAGCTAGCTTGCTGTGACTATGTCCTCAAGTTGCTGCTGCTTGGAAGAGAGGCTACACAAGAAATAAACAGAAGAGCGTACAAAATAAACTCTACTATTTCAGAGATAACAACGACGTTCCTTTGTTGGGTGTGTACTGACCTACTTTACCTCAAGTTGCAGGAATAATTTAGTCATCCCAAGGTCGTTTCTCGTTTCACATAAAAGTGTAATTGTTTTCGTTATTTTCTTCTTTTCTTTTCTTGTTTTTCATAACTTTAAAATGATATTTATTGTATTTGTTACCGGTGTTTTCATTGTCATTGTTACAGACGAATCTAAATAATATAATGCCACACCTAAATAAAGATAGAAAACCTATTACTACGAATACACCGTGTACTATTTTCATCTTGTTTGATTCACGCGAAGTAAATATAGTGTACTGAATTATCCTAACATTTTGTTTTTTTAACTATTTCGAAGAAAGGTTTATGTTTTCATTACTCGAAACATTGTCTATATTTAAAATTCTTTTATTCCATATGAGAATTCAGTCTAATGTAGTAAAAACGTTATATTTTTATTTGTAATTGATTTAAGAAGCAAATTTTTTATTTAACTGAGTTCGGAGTGTTTAAATTAACGCAGTTAAGTCACTCTTAATATTTTACTTTAATTTTTGAGAAACAATTTTATTTCTTAATATACATCCGTACTTTAGATCTGTATGTGCGTTATAACAATGAAAATCAAATCCTATTAGTAGGTCAGTCAAGAGTAGCCCAAGAATTAGCGTTGGGTGTTGTTGCCTAGTTACTGGAGTAGCTTTGCTGAAATCCAACAAACAAATACGTTCTTTTTCAACAATTCTTAACCAATGCAGTTCTGAGAATTTAAAGAAATGTATTAAAGTAAGTTTTACCTATTTTTATTTTTTAGTACTGTAGAAAAGTTTCATTTCACAAAAAAATACTGTAAACACTATAAATATTCATCAATAAATTTTGACTGATTTTATGCATGAACAAAGAGTGAGAGTTCAATTAAAGAGGGATTCATTTTTTTAAATTTAAAACATTAATTTCATATTGAAGGACTGAAAGACATGATGCCTATAGAATGCTTCTGAAGCTTGGAGAAATAATAAAAATAAAATTGGTTATCAAAAAATAAACTGCCCCTATGATAAAGTGAATTTGTAAAAAGAGAAGGTCCATCAGACAAAGGTCTAAAAAAGAGGATTTTATTTGCATGAAACACTTAATAACAAGAACGAGAAAATAACCAATATAGAGAATGAGAGGAATAAATTATTGATAAAAGCATGGTTTGTTTGTTTGTTTTATTGGCAAAAATACCTACTAGTCATTGTACTATATAAATTAAATGGTTTCCATAAGAGTGCACGGCTATTTATTAACCGAGAAATACTTAACAATTTATGCGATTAGTTCTAACATTCATGCAACAACAGCAGTGGATCTTCGATTTATAATCCTTTCCAGCTTCGGGTAAAACTTGCAATAAAAATTCCACCTGCGTGACGACAAGGTTTAGGTTTGTTATAAATTTCGCGCAAAGCTACACGAGGGCTATCTGCGTTATCCATCCCTAATTTAGCAGTGTAAGACTAGATGGAAGGCAGCTAGTCATCACCACCCACCGTCAACTCTTAGGCTACTCTTTTACCAACGAATAGTGGGATTTACCGTCAAATTATGACGCCCCCACGGCTGAAAGGGCGAGCATGTTTGGTGTGACAGGGACTCGAACCAGCAGATTGCGAGTCGAGCGTCCTAACAACCTGGCCATGCTGGGCCACCTTACGACAAATAGGAGCAAGCAGTAGAAATGGAGTCTCTTTCAAACGATAGACCCGATGTAGAATTATCAATTTTTTTTTTTTTATACAGCTTATTTAGACAACATCTAACAAAGGGCGTGGTTAGTCTGACCTATTTTTTTTAAATTATTTTATGTCCTGTTGGTGGGAAGAGAAGGGTTGCGAAGAGCGGGTAATAACTAGATGTAAGAGAAAAAATGTCTAAAAATTCAAAGCCATGAGAGGCTGAACGACTCGAGAAAGTCACGCAAGGACGACTACATACGCCACCTTGTGGAATCTGAGAGGTTCGAAAGGTGGGGCTCTCATTACATCCGTTTGTCTCGTTTTTCATCTCTTGGTTTTGTGTAAAGTAACGTTATTTTTAACGTTCTTGACCTAATTTTGATGATCTACTTGACTTACGAAATACGAAATTAAAAATAAAAACTTAAAGTAATAGGGACTGACCGTTATCTAAAATCAAGTAATAACAATAGCAGAAAAAGGCAAAAGTTTGTCTATCAACATCATTGCAAAGTAGAACTGGTACTATTGATTTTATATACATTTCAAAGAATCAACAACACAAAATAGCGTCATAAACTTAGTACAGGTGGTAATATATTCACTTACTCACTTTGTTGTGCCCACTTATGGTAACCAAGCAAAATAATTGTATACTCATGCTTTAGAAATACAGTACGATACTATATTTTGCGTTCAACTCATTGTTTTCTTTATTGTTTATTTAAAACTAAGAATTATTTTACAGTTTTATTAGGTATATCTTGTGTTGTCGAAGTGCTCACGAGCTACATTGAGCTTGTATCCACATGCATTGTTTGTTTGCTGCTACACAATGGAGTAACTGTACTCTACATCGCAGATATCGAAACTAGATTTTTAGCGTTATAAGCCCTCAGATTTACCAGGGGACTTTGAGATTGAAATAATTTCAATAAGTAAATTAACTCGAAAGTAGTAATTCCATGTTGTTTGGGGAGTGAGCAGAGCACGGCCAAATGGTTAGCGTGGCGGACTGTGAGGCTGAAGTTCGCGGTACATGTCCCATTATTGTAAAAAAATAAATAAAAATACACTTTACACTTTGAAACCGTGCACGCCTTATGAAAACGTCAGTAAAGACTCTCTATGCGATCTGAGAAGTTGGCGCTAACTGGTTGCATTCTATCACTTCAAAAGTATGGACGGTTAATGCAAATATCCTTTGTTAGCTTTGCATAAAATCCAACAAACAACACAACCAATCTGTTTGTTCATTTTGTTTCTAAACATGAGACAGTTTTACTTGTCTAAGACGAATCCATCTGGATAGAAAGTTAAAACAATATTTATAAAGCCTTAATCTATCAGTGTTGGAGACAAACAGTTCTTGTATAATAGTTATAAATTATTAATTTTCGAAATTCAATAAAGTTATTCAAAAAACGTTGTATGAAATCAACTGATAACATGACTTTGATGTTCGTGTAATTATCTTTTTTTTGAAATCAGAAAATTCCACTTCAAAAGTATAACTAGAAACGACCATTCAACTCTGATTCTAGAGCATAACCAGAAGTGCGACATTAATCGCACGGTGTAATGGGAAAACATTGTGTTACTTTATTGGAATACATTTTGTAAGATGACCAAAAACTTCCAATAGATAAACTCGATAATTTCTTTTCAGGCACATTTTGCTATTATATTAAGAGTAAAAAACACAAAAATCGACGTTTTGTAAGCACAATGAAAGGTAAAATCTTTATTATAGGTTACAACCGACCAGTTTCGGTAACACAGTTACCATCATCAGGAATACTGTCTGATAATGATAAATGTGTTACTGAATCTAGTCGGATGTAACCCATAAGATTTTACCTTTCATTGTGCCCAAAAATGTCGATTTTTGTGTTTTTACTCTTCAGATAGACTTTAAATAATATTAAGAAAATAACTGTGTTTTGTTTTTCTGATAATTAATTTTTTCTACTAATTTGCATGATACAATGAGACCGAGCGTGGCCTAGCTGATTAGCGTATCGGACTAGGAATCTGAGGGTCTCCGGTCCGGGATGTCATGCTACCAAACACATTTCACACATTCAGCTGTGGATGAGATATATGAGTAAAAGACAAACCAGATATTTGGTTAAGAGTGGCATTTTCAGGCGTTGAGTGCTGACAACTGGTTGCCTTCCCTTTGGTCTGCAGTTCTCATCTGTAGAGGTCTCTGGCCGTTTACCCAATTTGCATGCATAAGGTTTCAGGTAAATAAACAAGAATGATATTATATTACTTTAAAATAATACATCGGCAACAATGACGTAACAGTAGGTTAATTCTATTGACTTGTACTATGATTTTGTTCTATTAGCACACACAATAAGAAACGTTTATTACGTGCTGAAAATGATGAATGTATATAACATACATGGTTTTATACACGATTCGTATTTGATTCGTAGATGTGTGACACAACGAATAACGGGAAAGTTTTCTAATAGCGAGAGTTGATGACGTAACGGGACCTACTAACCTTTACTATTCGTAGAATATCATTCCAACCCGAGGACTAGAAGCTAGCAGTTTTGGAAAGTAAAAATTAGTTATTTCGGAGCTTTTCTGCTGATGTCAGAGAAGTAAAATGCTAAGCTTGATTACTCGTTACTCAAAAGATCAAAACTCATTCATGATGAGGTTGTTTTATGTAAAGAAACTTAGTTATAAAGCTATTTTGTGTCTACTCAATGAATATGTATATTTGAAGAAGAAACAAAATATGTATATATATATATATTGAGGAAAAACACTGAAACTATATATATTACTGCAATTTGCCGATTCAATTTTAAAATGAGGTAGGGATCTCTGTGTGGATGTTGAAGTTTGTTTTTATAGAGGTAGATCATAAACAATTACAAAAACACGAAATACTGTCTGTTCACGAAAGTTATATGTTAAATACGAAAATGCTATCTGTTGACGAAAGCTATAGTTAAATACGAAAATACTGTCTGTTCACGAAAGCTATAGTTAAATACGAAAATACTATCTGTTGACGAAAGCTATAGTTAAATACGAAACTACTATCTATTCACGAAAGTTATAATTAAACATGAAGAGACTTCACGAAAGCTATAGTTAAACACTAAGATACTGTCTGTTCACGAAAGTTATAGTTAAACACAGTGATACTGTCTGTTCACGAAAGTTATAGTTAAACACAATTATACTGTCTGTTCACGAAAGTTATAGTTAAACATAGTGATACTGTCTGTTCACGAAAGTTATAGTTAAACACAGTGATACTGTCTGTTCACGAACGTTTTAGTTAGACACAGTGATACTATCTGTTCACGAAAGTTATAGTTAAACACAGTGATACTGTCTGTTCACGAACGTTTTAGTTAGACACAGTGATACTATCTGTTCACGAAAGTTATAGTTAAACACAGTGATACTGTCTGTTCACGAAAGTTATAGTTAAACACAGTGATACTGTCTGTTCACGAAAGTTATAGTTGAAGACAGTGATACTGTCTGTTCACGAAAGTTATAGTTGAAGACAGTGATACTGTCTGTTCACGAAAGTTATAGTTGAACTTCGGATATGTTTGTCAAAACTAAATCTCTTGTGGTCAATAAACTACTCGAGTAATTGCATTCAAATAATTTAAAATGTTTGAGTTACAAAGTTTTGTTTCAATCAAAGTGCCAGGTGTTTTGTATTAACAAAGATGACTGAGATATGTAAAACAAAAACTATCATTTTGATATCAAAGTACCATGGTAACTGTAATACGACAACTTGTAGAATTTAGAACGCGTTAAAACTGTTTTTATTTCTATCAAAGTATCATGGTATTTTTGTAAGAACAACTCATAGAAACTTGTAAACAAAGTAGAAAGAAATTCTATCAACAAAACCTCTCTGACCTTTTTCTCTTTCCATTCCAGCACCAAGAAACATATGTTTTGATACATGGTATTAAATGTATCTTATAGTATGTGTTTTATGACCCGAGGGTATATTGGCTTGGAACATTTTCTCCATCTAACAATGGTTGGAGACGGCTTGAATGGGTAATGAAGAAAAACTTTAATGTACAACGTTTCGACAAGGTTTTGTCATCATCATTTTCTCTATCTAACAATGGTTGGAGACGGCTTGAATGGGTAATGAAGAAAAACTTTAATGTACAACGTTTCGACAAGGTTTTGTCATCATCATTTTCTCTACCTATTACCCCACCAATATATTTATTTTTAAGAATTAATTTCTCTTTCGACCACAGTAGGAGGAAATTTTTTTTTTTTATACAATAAATTTTATTTACTACGGAAGCACAACGAAATCATTTCATATCTTGTCTTGTAGGGCAACTGTCATATAATAACAAAACTATAAAGACAATTAATGATAACTCAGGCGAATTATTGAAGAGTGAGTACACTTGTGAGGCAACTGGGTGGATTATTTGGAGAGAAAATGTGCTTAAGTAGACGAATTCTTCTGGTGTCAGTAAACTTGTGGGGTAACTCTGTGGTAATCATGAAACTGGAAGAGTTCTTCATCTGTAAATCAGGGTACAGGGAGAATGTTTTATCTGTAAACCAGGACACTGGGAGAAATCTTTGTCTATAAAACAAGACATTGGGAGAGTTCTTTATTTCTAAACCAGGACACTGGCAGATTTTTTATCTTTAAACTAGAGCACTGGTTAATCTATAAACTGAGACACTGGAAGACTTCTTTATCTATAAACTTTGCACTGTTTACGTACTTTTTGAACAGAAGTTGATAATGTAGGCACAATGAATGAAAACGCTGAAATAAATTTTCTACTTTAGTCTTCTACAGTTAACGACATGCTTCCTTGACTCGCTCTAACAATATGCTTCCTTGACTCGCTCTAACGAAATACTTCCTTGACCCGCTCTAACAATATGCTTGCTTGACCCGCTTTGGGAACACGAATGACAGCTTGCTGGTTCTCCAATTATTCTGAATTATGAATAAAAAAGTTCATTAAAGGAAAAACAAATCAGTAATAATAATAAGTTTTTGGTGTTAAAATGAATATATAATAATGTGCTATTAATCCTTTCCCTAATTCTGATTTTTAAATGGCTTATATAAAATTGATAACAGTTACACATAACCAATTTAATCTAGTTCGCACTGTAACAGTTATCATTTATACAGTTTTATAATATTAATAGCGTCTCCCCCACCACTGTGTCAGTTGTATCCCAGCAGGCTTGGTGAGTCCTGGTATTGGACGCTGGATATATATAGTGTTGAAGAATCTATATTGTTATAGATTCTTCTTGGAATTAATTTCTGTTTATGTCCTTTGTTTGAAAAGAAGTTTATAATATATGTACAATTTAAGAAATGCCAGACTGTTTATGTACTTTGTGTGAATGGAATATGATAGCTCGTGTGGCTTTGTTCTACTTATATACGTTGTGTGAACAAAATGTGATAGCTTGTGTGGCTTAGTTCTATTTTTACACGATAAAAAAATTGGGAATTTAAAAACTTTGAAATAGGGATTGTTAAAAAAGTGGACAAACAAGGCTGGAGATACTGCAGACATTATTTACTAAAACTACAAAACCCTACTTTGGCTCCATGCTGTAACCTAGAATTACATTTGCAGGCTTTTAAATTCCAATTCTTTATTTATATTGCTTGCTGGCTTTTTTATGCTCAACTATTGACAAAGGATTACTTGGTATGGTAGCTACCTTTGTACATTGTAATGATATTTAAAATAGCTAGGAACTGGCTGATAAGGTTCATGATGATTTACTGTAGCTATTGGCTAATTGATCGTATTAGTTCGACACGTAAAATGTTAAGCTGCATCTAGAGATTGTCATGGAGATTTGTTTGATAATATAGTGAGCATTTATAGTTTCTCTGTAACTAAATTATCTCTATATATAATGCATAGCAATGGGCAAATATATGCCTAGACTAAGATACAATCTCCACTAAGCGTGTATAAAATGTTACCAGTGAAAAAGCAACTTTTTCAAATAAAACATTTACGTCTAAAACGTCGTTTTAAATAAACCTTCGCGTCTCTTAAAGTAATTGTTCTACGAATGTGTGTAATAAAATATAATATTATATGTATTGATTTTTTACTCCTTCATTTCCTACATAATATAGGAGTTGGCTCCCTAAAGACACCGATTGTATAGTGTACAAAGCCTTGAGTATCTACATGTTACAATCATTTAATGTTAATCTATTATTGGCTGGTAATTCCTGTTTCACCTATAATTAAGCTTTTTAAAGGAACATAATATTTATGTTAGAAAGCTAACTTCAAAGGGTAATTATACCATCGTTTACACTAGAATTATGATGTTTTTTAGATTATGTAAAATATAGAAGAAACAAATAAACTTTTTCAATACCCCCATGACCTTCACAGTACCTTATATTGTATTCTACAAAAAGTTTGGGTGCAATATATCGAGCCGTATTTGTTGTAGGCTGGCAAGATAATAAGAAGAATTACAAACGGCCATTTATAGCGGATTTTCTTTTCCGTGTAAGTCTAACATGCGTGATGTGTGTACAGGCTAAGCAGTCAATAGTAAAAGTTTTAAAGTGTTGTTTGAACTGAATCTTTGCTGTTTAAGGTGCTTTTTTGCCCGAACGTTCAATTAAGGTTTTGTACAGTTCCTTGCGATCTCTGTTATGAACCACTATCATGGCTCATGATACTTTGTGTGGACGGAATATGATAGCTCGTGTGGCTTTGTTCTGCTTATATATTTTGCGTGAACAGAAGTTGATAGTGAATAACAACGAATACAGTAAACATTCAACTTATTTACACGTAACCTCGACTTTGCTCCCCACTGAAGTTCCTACAATAAATATTTATTTGTAAAATTAGTTATTGTTTCAAAACATTCATGGAAATTAAAGGAGATGATAAAAAACAATGAAACTTGAAAGTGGCAATAAAAGCACTGTAAAAAAAATAACAGCATAAGATCAACCACTGAGAGAAGTGAACAGAAGTAATAGATATAAGTTGTTGTTCAGAGAATTAAATATCAGACAATGATAATAATTTTCAAGTTAAACATGTTTGATTTGTGAATAGTAATTGGTTTAAAGTAGCTTTAAAACTTTTGTATGATATAAAGTAGTTAAAAACGGCTAAAAACACGGTTTTAAATTAAACGAGAGGATCAGACATCATTATATCTCACTTCTTCAACGTGGTAGCATCAGGTGATAAAATACAGCACACTAAATACACCGAGATTATGTCGCCATGTAATTAAAGATATTGAAATAGATTTAATCCATCCCCAGTGGCTCAGCAGTAATGCTGGAGGCTAAAACCGAGTTTGGATACCCGTTGTAGACACAGCGCAGATAACCCATTGTATAGCTTTGACAACAAACAAACAAAAACAAGCAAATTAACCCCCTCTTTTTTCATTTAAAAACATACTTAATTGTTTAATTAGAATACATTACTTAGTTTTACGGTTAAAAACATACTCAATTGTTTAATTAGAATATATTTCTTAGTTTTACGGTTAAAAACATACTCAATTGTTTAATTAGAATACATTTCTTAGTTTTACAGTTAAAAACATACTCAATTGTTTAATTAGAATACATTTCTCAGTTTTACGAGTTGCTCTTATTCTCCCTTTCTAAAGTAACTCACGAGTTGGCGATGGGTGCTATTTACTAGATCCCTCCCTCTAGTTTATCAGTTAAAAATTGTGGACCGCTAGCACAGATAGTCCTTGTGTAACTTTGCGCGAATATCTCAAACAAACTGACCTGACCGTTTCATTAATTATGTGTATAAGGTTTCGTTCAGATGAACGAACAAAGAAACAGATAATTAACAGTTTTTGAACCAAGAAGAGAGGACAATCTAAAATAGAACAGTAGAACAACAGACTACAATCATTTTACTTGCAACAATGCAGGTTGTTTCGGAAGTAATCGCAAAGCTACCCCACTTGTCACAAGAGCAACGTGCGGTAGTTGCTCCTAGTTTTGAATAAATAGACTAGAGGGAGGATAGCTAGTCAAAAGCACCCACTGCCAACTCTTGAATTACTCGTATCGAAAAGTAGGATAAGATTTGACCGTCAGTCTTTTAACGCACTCACAGTTCCGACGTGCAGATTCACAGTCTGGCCGCTTCGAAAGCTATAAGTATCATGACCAGGCATTTATAAAGCTATATCTATTCCAATTAGGTTTGATTCTTTTGATGAAAACCAAATGAATCCTAATTCATCAGCAATTGAAATCCATTTGGAAACCTGCAACTATGCTTGCCATATCTAGTGGTAATATGAAGTCGTACTAAAATCATTTTCAAACAACAAAAACCTCGGAGACACCGTAAATGTTTCTGAAGTACAATAAATAGTGAACATTAAAATAATGCTTTACTTCTACTCATTTTAATGGTAAACACAGTCATGTAAAATTATAATTTTCCTGAAAAAAAAGTGAAAAGTGAGATTTGATGGATCAAGAGCAATTATCCTGTAGAGAAGAAATGTTGACAACAGATCAAAACTGTTGTGGTTTATAACTTGGAAATGTTGACAACCGATCGAAACTGTTGTGGTTTATAACTTGGAAATGTTGACAACAGATCAAAACTGTTGTGGTTTATAACTTGGAAATGTTGACAACAGATCAAAACTGTTGTGGTTTATAACTTGGAAATGTTGACAACAGATCAAAACTGTTGTGGTTTATAACTTGGAAATGTTGACAACAGATCAAAACTGTTGTGGTTTATAACTTGGAAATGTTGACAACAGATCAAAACTGCTGTGGCTTAGAACTTGGATATGCTGACAACAGCTCAAAACTGTTGTGGTTTATAACTTGGACATGTTGACAACAGATCAAAACTGTTGTGGTTTAGAATTAGAATCGTTCGCTAGTCATTGAATAGTACTGAATCAAGAATATGTTTGCTAACCCTTACATAAGCCGTCAATCTGACTGTAGATCGTGTTGCTGAGTTCAAAGCAGAACTTCGTGACGAGGTCAAGCCAGGACAGAAGATTTGATGAATAAGTTAGAATTCTACTTTTAGGATCTTAATTTACTAGTTTGTGCTTTTTTTCCTTTGGGATTTGATTATATAAATTATGTGCATCAAAACTTGTCATTTGTTCGTAACTGTTTTAAAGCTTCAAGAAAAGGACGAGTGTTTTTGTACGTAACTGTTTTAAAGCTTCAAGAAAAGGACGAGTCTTTTTGTACGTAACTGTTTTAAAGCTTCAAGAAAAGGACGAGTCTTTTTGTACGTAACTGTTTTAAAGCTTCAAGAAAAGGACGAGTGTGTTTGTACGTAACTGTTTTAAAGCTTCAAGAAAAGGACGAGTGTTTTTGTACGTAACTGTTTTAAACCTTCAAGAAAAGGACGAGTGTTTTTGTACGTAACTGTTTTAAAGCTTCAAGACAACGACGAGTGTTTTTGTACGTAACTGTTTTAAAGCTTCAAGAAAAGGACGACTGTTTTTGATGGTGTTTTCGGAGCTGTTATATTGTGACATAACTCAAAATTTTAACAAAACGATTAATAAGTTGACATTTCATACTTTAGGTTATCTGCAGAGTTAAGAAGTTCTGAATTTAGTAACTGATGAAACCTTCTTTTTGTGGTTTGCTTGGTTTGTTTTGAATTTCGCGCAAAGCTCCTCGAAGGCTAATTGCGCTAGCCGGCCTTAATTTAGCAGTGATAAGCTACAGGGAAAGCAGCTAATCAACATCACCCACTGCCAATTCTTTGGCTACTCTTTTGCTAACAAAGTGTGGGATCGACCGTCACTTTATAACGCCCCCACGGCTGAGAGGGGAAACATGTTCGGTGATGAAGGTACGGACCTGCAACCAGCAGATTTCGAGTCGAGTGCCCTATCCACAAAGCCATGTAGGGCCTCTCTTTCTGGTATTATTTTATAATTTTGTTCATTTGTTTTCCTGGATTGAATTCGAGAAAATAAAAAGGCCATTTTTCATCCCCTTACACTGCTTTAGGATTATATCTCTAACAACGAAAAATAATATTTCTTAAACCACATTAATAATATTCATTCCAAATCCATTTCTCAATCGAATATGAAGAAAATTCCTCCATCAACATTTTTAACGTTCGCATCACCAGAAGACTAATGGGAAAACAACGAACAATAGACATTCACCTCAACTGAAATTCTGCATATCCTATTTCAACAATAATTAGATATTTTAAAGCATTTGATATTAGCCCCAGTGACACAGCAGTATGTCTGCGGACTTACAACGCTCGAAACCGGGTTTTGATACCCGTGGTGGGCAGAGCACAGATAGCCCATTGTGTAGTTTTGTGCTTAACTACAAACAAAGCATTTGATATTTCCGTACAAAAGACCTTAATTAAATAATCAACTACAAAATATTCTGGACAGCTATCCGGAAGAAAAACTGTTAAAAGAATAACCAACACAACTAATTATAACAACGAAAATGTCAAAGTACAACACAATGGAGATTCATAGGATAAAAATAATTTCAACCTTATCACTACCACAATTCCTTACATCAAGCAAGTCAGTAAGAATCTAATTAACGTAATGAAACAACTTTTGAAGAACAACATTGACTAAAATACCTTAATTATACAGAAACCAGGACTCAGATCACATGTTTTTCAACATCTTAATTTAAGGAAAGTAAATATCTTGTTCCTGAAAATAATCTTAAAAATTATTACAGTCTCACCAGTGTTAATTAGGGCTAAGTCTTGACACTCGCCGTGCCTATCAATTTTCTTCTCACTGTCCTATCTTCAAACATTGTAGTCGATGTTCCTCTCCTTTCAAGATCATCTTTCATTCCTTTTACCCACCTCATTCGAGGTATCTCAGGTGTTTTTCTCTGGGTATATATATATATATATTGAGACAAGATTAATGTTTTTTGATTGATCCATCGCCAACTTGCTCGGCCTGTCGCGAATTCCCGGAACTGCTAATTAGTGCTATCACAATATTCATAGCTTCTTTTCCATTACAGATTTTCCTGTCAAAATCCAAACAGATAACTGAAGAGTTCAAAAAGAAATGATTAAAACTGAGCCTTATCTCAACGGACAAAAAATGCTAATAGAAACAAAACAAAAAACAACAACAAGAATCAAACATTAAATAATTATTCAGGTTCTCCTCTCTATCATAACTTAATTCATTTATATATTGTTATCCTTTTTATCAAAAATACCTTTACTTATTTTATTATTTTAATGCCACCTATAAATTTTGTTATTAATTCATATGTTGATTTTAATTTAAATCTGCTATATATTGTTTGATTGAAATGATAACCAGAAGATGTCCCACTACTAAGGTTCAAAGCATTGTTTTTCCATGTTATTGAAACAAATTCTTCATATTAAAAAACTGTTTCTTATATCTTTTATCTCAATTTGGTTTTCTGTTTCTGGTTGTTCTTGTGCTACAAGTAGCTGAATTTAGTTCTCTTAGCAATAGTTTTTCTTATGCTGTAACTAGAACGATTTCATAACTTGTTTTTCTGTTAGTGTTTGTTCTTCTGCTATAATTGGAATGACTTGTTAATGTTAGTAGTTTTTCTTGTCTTAAATAGTCTGGTGAATTCTTGATCTACTCTGAATTGAAATTTCTCTACTTCCTTACTACCTTGTGTAATTGGGTTAAAAAACAGATAACGTGTGCCCATTAGTTTAAAGATCAAAGCAGCGACCATGTTTAAAGTGTAAGACTAACAAAGTATTAATTATTGCCCATCTAAGTTTGTTAAGTACTATCGAAGGTTTCATAGACTAAAGTTTACAATTTACTTCACGAATAATTTTTTAGCAACTTATTGTTTATGAATAAATAATTCGAGTCTTATAACTTTACTTGATTAAGACTGTTTGTTAGGCTACTTGTCCTTTCCACCATTCGATTATTCGAGTTACTTTAGTTTCTGTAAATATACCGTAATTAACAGTTTAATATTTTTCGCCTCCACGAGGGCGCTATGTACAACCATACGAGAGTTAAAATCAATCTTCTACAGCTTTTACTGAAAGCAAGACATCCAGGAAAATGAATGCTTACCTTATCCTATTTATTACTTGTTTAATATAAAGATCATATTAGTTACTGTTTGTTAGATAGTATCAATATCAGACACTCATTGTTTTCAGAATATAAAACGTGTCTGTCAAACTATAACCAGACAAGTTGAACACACTTTTTTTACACTTTAACCACAGTTAAACTATTTTTAATGGGTTTCGCTAGAAAGAATTGTACGGCATTTATATACGAAACAGAACAATATAAAAATATATAGTTTTAACATTTCCCAACTGAATTTGCATTTTTGGTCAAAGCTACGCAATGAGCCTTCGGCGCTCTCTTCGTAACGGAGGTCAAACCCAGAATTAATACTATAAGCCCTCAAGCCTACTGCTGAGCCTTTAGGAGATTTTTCAGCTAAGGTACTTCCACGTCCAAGTAAATATTGTTACGAGTGTTTTTTTTATTTAATAAAATTAAAAGAAAAAGTAAATACTTCTTCATTTGCTTTTTACTTTATTTTTAGAAGTAGCAGACTATTTTTGTTTTTCGATTGGTTGAACTTAAACCTTCAATTCTCAAATAAGATATCTGTTAATTATGATATATTTTTGAATAACCCAGTGATTAAGAAGTAAAATTTCAACATGTTTTGGGAAATCTACAAAGAATTAAAATAGTGAGAATGCTTGTACCTCATGCTGAATGTTTAAATAGTCTTAGTAGTGGTTAGATCTACTTATATAAAGAACTAACTAAAAAAAACCATTTGAAAAACCAAACGTTCATCTCAAGATATGAAGAGAGACAAAATAAATAATTCTGCTCATAATTTCATTGTTAGTTATCTAACGGTTTAAAACCAAGGTTTTTCCACACCGTTTAGGTTAGAGGTCTGGACCAAGGACACCTCAAGGCTATTCATTTTAAAGTCTTTGTTCTTAGACCAGTATTATAAAAATTGCGAGAGATATTCATTTTTCTTGATTCCCTATTTCTCCTTTTTGTACGGCATTTCATTAACATCACCAAGAATGTACAAACTGTGAATTACTCTGATTTTCAGCCATGATATCAAGAAAACTCGTAGGTTTCAAAAATCAATGAAAGACAAAAATAAAAGACCCTGCAACCAAAGCACTTTTGAACGCGCTTGGATTATAAGGTTTCTTATTTTTGTCTTTAAAATTTTCAAACCTACATTTCAGAATAAGGTGGTTTTTAATAAAACGATAGTTTTATGTATTCCTCTTGTACAGCTGCCCCCCAGTGGCACAGCGACATGTCTGCGGACTTACAACGCTAGAAACCGGGTTTCGATACTCGTGGTGGGCAGAGCACAGATAGCCCTTTGTGTAGCTTTGTGTTTAACTACAAACAAACAAACTTGTACAGCTACAAAATAAAATAATTCTATTCTACCTCTGTACGAATGACACTGAATTATGTAAAAACTTGTAAAGTCCCTGCATATAGATATATAGGTAAGTTGGTTGGTTGGTTGATTTTTTTCTTAAAAGATAAATACTTAATAAGTCACAAGTCGTTATTAATATGTTCCGAAACAGGGATAGATACAATGGTTGGTTAAATAATATAATTCAACGGAGTTTGATGGGAAGAGAAAGAGACAAAACTGAAATAACAGATGAGTATGTATATGCTATATGAGGACCACTGTGCGTGTCAGATAAGGCTTAACGCTAATAATGAAATTACATCAGTGAGAAAGTCTAATATGATTAGTTAGGTATGAAGAGTCACCCATTCATTGCGATTGGAAAAGTATAACGTATTCTCTTAGACTTTCGTTTGAACACTCGTGACCTATATAAGCGAATTCATTAGCGGACTGACAAGGTTAAAATGCGCGGCTACAATACGCGAAACGAAAACCGACGACACTGAAGCTTTTTATTTCGAGTTCTTCCGTGGCTGTTGGCGACCAGCACAGCCGTACAACTGGTCTTGACCCACATTGGACGGCCCGAGAAAGTGCTCCGCCTGGTCCAATAACGGTCCCAAATTTATAACTCACCAAAATGCTCTACATCTTGACGTATGATTACGTCACAATTCTTTAAACTAAAATCCCTGTTTATGCACCTCCCCTTATGAGAAAGTGGCTCTGCTATAAATAGAGGTGTTGGCCAAGCACCCAAACAGAACCTACTGCTTCCCTTTATTCTCTAAGATCTCTCTCCACTTTGGAGAAGAACACAAATTCAGAGAAATGAAGCCGATTGTAAGTACTGGGGAATCTATTGTTTTAACCTAACATATACATAAGTCTGTTTGAGGAAATTATTCTATCAAACAGTTTAATTTCTCTTTATATATGTATCCGTGTGCATATAGATAGATGGATATTCATTAATCTTATGTGTGTGTGTGGGAATATCACATATGTCTTAGATCATCTTACCTACGGTGGGTGACAGTAGAACCCACAAATATTGAGCTATGCATAAAAACATTAGCAAATTGAGTAATAATGTTAAAGTTTCAAACCTCAATTACCATTACTTCTCATTTTACTCATAATGTGATCATTTCTAGTATAGAGTTATCATAATTATATAACACAGTATATTTTGGTTTTCTTTCCAAACAGATTTTGTTGTCCTTTCTATTGACGTCTTGCCTAGCCTTGCCTCACGGTTTTAAGGTCAAGCCTGGTTATACTCTACTCTCCGCCCCGGCCACTGTTTCCCTGTCAGGTGAAGGAAAAGTGGAAGGTTATAGTGTAGAAACAGGAATCACTCATGGAGGAGCAATTATCCCTGGAGGAACTATTACTTATAGAGCCCTTGCTGGAAAACCACTGGAAGGTGAAGCCCAAGCTACAGGCTATACAGTTAAAAGTGAAGGAGTAGCAAGTCCTATTGACATTGGATATACTGTCTATGGTCCAGCTGCTATAGCACTAAAAGGAGCAGAAGTTAAAGGTCATGCCTACACAACGAATGTTGCTCATGGACGTGTGGTGGCTGCTCCTGCTGGGTATGCATTTCCTGGACCAGATGCTGTTGTAGTTGAAGGAGGTGAGGTCAAAGGTCATGAATATTCCACTGAAGTTGCTCATGGAACTGCTGCAGCTGGTCCTTTAGATGTTGGATATACTGTTCAAGGGCTAGGAACTGATGTATTTGTAGGTGGTGAAATCAAAGGTCATGCTTATTCAACCAATGTTGCTCATAGTACTGGCATTGATGTTCCTGCTGCTGTTGCTGTTGAAAATACCCCTTTTAGTGGATACTCCTATGCTAGTGATGTAAGTCATGGAGCTGCTGCTGCTTTTGCTGTAGGTGGTCCAGTTGCTGTTAAAGGAGACCCAATCAGTGGATACTCTTATGCCAGTGAAGTAGGCCATGGAGGTGCTGCCCCTGTTGCTGTAGGAATTGGTGGTCCAGTTGCTGTTGAAGGTGATCCCATCAGTGGATTCTCTTATGCAAGTGAAGTAAGCCATGGAGATGCTGCCCCTGTTGCTGCTGCCCTTGGTGGTCCAGTTGCTGTTGAAGGTGATCCCATCAGTGGATTCTCTTATGCCAGTGAAATAAACCATGGAGTTGCTGCCCCTGCTGCTGTAGGCATTAATGGTCCAGTTGCTGTTGAAGGTCAACCCATTAGTGGATTCTCTTATGCCAGTGAAGTAAGCCATGGAGATGCTGCCCCTGCTGCTGTAGGCATTGGTGGTCCAGTTGCTGTTGAAGGTCAACCCATTAGTGGATTCTCTTATGCCAGTGAAGTAGCTCATGGAGCTGCTTCCCCTGCTGCTGCTACCCTTGAAGGTCCAGTTGCTGTTGAAGGTCACCCCATTAACGGATACTCTTATGCTAGTGAAGTAACCCATGGCACTGCTGTCCCTGCTGCTGTTGGTGATCCAGCTGCTGTTGCTGTTAAAGGTGTTCCCATCAATGGATACTCATATTCCAGTGAAGTAGGACATGGAGTTGCTGCCCATGATGCACTTGCTGTTGAAGACCCATCTTTGATAGGTTATTCTTATTCTTCTAAAGTTGGGCATGATGCAGGTGCCATTGCTGTTGGAGGTGTTGGTTCTATTGCTATTGGAACCCCTGGAGCAATTACTGTTGATCAACCCGCTGTGAGTGATTATTCCTATTCTTCTGAAGTCGGACATGCTGATGGAGTTGCAGTTGCTGGCCCTGTTGCATATGGTGTTGGTGTGAGTTCTGTTGCTGGACCTGCTGTGAAGGGTTATTCATATTCTTCTGAAGTTGGACATGCTGATGGAGTTGCAATTGCTGGCCCTGTTGCATATGGTGTTGGTGTGAGTTCTGTTGCTGGACCTGATGTGAAGGGTTATTCATATTCTTCTGAAGTTGGACATGCTGGTGGACTTGCAGTCGCTGGCCCTGTTGCATATGGTGTTGGTGTGAGTTCTGTTGCTGGACCTGCTGTGAAGGGTTATTCATATTCTTCTGAAGTTGGACATGCTGATGGAGTTGCAGTTGCTGGCCCTGCATATGGTATTCGTGGTGTTGGAGCAACTGTTGCTGTTGGTCCTGCTGTGAATCGTTATTCCTATTCTTCTGATGTTGGAGCTGTTGGTGGTGTAGCTGTAGCTGAGCCTGCTGCGTATGCTGTTAAGAGTGGAGCACTTGACGGATTTTCCTACAGCAGTGATATCCCAGTTCCTCACGTTTCAGCCATTACAGGCCCTATTTTTGCCAGAGGCTTGTCTTCTTACGTAGCCGAAAATGTTCCTGTCGATGCTTTATCCCTACGAAAGTCTATTGAAGTCCATTAAGAAAGACTAAATTTATTTTCATCACCCAAAACTGTGAACTGATCTAACAAATAGCAGCTAATAGAATAACATATAATATTAGCGTTTTTACGCTGAAAAATGTTGCTACAGTGTGTCCTAAATGAAATGCTTTAATAACTAAATCTACCTGCCTTCTACAGTCTTCAGAAATCGCAAATGAAATTCACTTATGAACCTCTCTTGTGTAAAAGCCTATTGTATAAAATATTTCCTTGTTTAATTTGTTTTCATCAGAATCTCATGTCCTAATTAAAAGTGAATAATAAGATTACACTGCGGTCTTTGTTGTATGATAGACATAATAAAAACAGTCTCTATCAATAAATATTTGCACCAAATTATTTACTACTTACTTCTCAGTCATTTTTATCAATATGAAGAAGCGATAGAAACTTTGGTTTTAATGATAATTTTCGATTGGATCAACTTTTACTGAATTTACTTTAGTGTAAAAAAATTATGTAAAAAAAATCATATTATATTAAGTTAATAAACTTGAATATTTATTTCCCAAATAACATTAACTACAGAACACAAACTTCACCAAATCACATACATTTAGTTTTGCTCAATTAATTAAAACCGTCATTATTTTAATTTTTGTGACAAATTTATCATAAGTTGAAATGGTAAGTATAATTTGAAGTGAATCGAAAGGTTGATTTAGACGTGGTAGTTATTTGCCTTCTTAAAGATGGCGAGTTGCTGAAAAATGCATATCCATATCAAAATTATTAGGGTATATATATATATTTGTTTTATATTAATATCTTCAATGCAGTGTCTAAATGTCTGTCGGTAACATTATAGGCTTACTCACATAGATTAAATTTATAAATTAATTTTACACGTAGCGTTAATATTATATCGAAGTACGATATAAAGGCCCATTTTTCTATTATTTTGTCAACAGCAGTAATCAGAAACAAAACAAGTACAATATAAATCATTTCCTGCACAGATTTAAATGGATATGAGAACTTTTAGGAATCACCCAACTTCTTCACTTGATGTGCCCCCCCCCCATAAATGGTTCAGCGATAAGTCTGAGGGCTTGTAACGCTAAAAATCGGGTTTCAATACTACCCGTGGTAGCCACACGTTGTTTGTGCTTAACCATAAACAAATACTTTAAGTGCTGATATAGTTAACTAGATTGTCAGAAAACACAGTTTGTAATCATAAGACTAGCTTTCTGATTTCCTAGTTCTTCTGAATGATGAGTAAAATTAATTCAAATTCAAAACAAATCATAATAATAAATAGTTGATGTTAATAGAAGTAAATAATATTGTATTATTAATCGTTACTCCTGGTATTGTTGTCCACCGGTGAGACAATGGGTAGTGGACAACGCGGTGGACAAAGCAGCTAGCCCAATGCATCTGTGCTCTGAAACTAACAAACATAAACAAATCAATTCTTGTTTGTAACTGAGTCATATAAAATTATTATAAAATACACTTCGCCAACTTGATTAAGTTCACACCATAACAGTTTTTGTTCATGCAATAAATATCATCTCAACCATTACTTTTTCTGTCGTATTCCAATTGGTCTGATGACTCAGGTACTGGGTGAAATACCTCAGCACTGGATGTGGTATATGTAGTGTGGTTGACATAATACGCTTTTCTTTATTTTCAGTCTTAGGTTCTTAGAATTTTCATTATTTCGAAAGAAAAAGGCGGATTAGTATTAGTAATTATTTCACCCCTACTATATTACAAACTAGCCTATAGCCTGTCAAAAGTGACGGGGCAAGTACTACCACCCCCACCCCATATTTCAGCCTAACCTCACATTTGATAGCTAACCGAAATAAATAAATTTTGCGAAATCAAGGTTGACCAAAAAAGAAGAATAAAAGTGCAGTCGAGGAAGTCAAACGCCGGTAAATTCCTTTCTAAGCCAATCAAAATTAAGGTCATTCATGAAATGAATTGGTGGCGTATTCATAAAATAATCATTGGTAAAAATAAGTTGATTAACAACTTCTAATATATAGAAAAGCCAGTGCATTTTGGTAACACTACGTTCCAGCATCTATTACTGTTGTTAGTCTATGTACTATGTACTATAAAATGTATAGACTACAAAACTGGAAAAATATTTGCTGATTTCTTAATTTAGAATCTCCGTTGATTAAAGAGGTTTTTTTATGAAAAATGTTGGTGATATAACAGAAAATAGCTTAATTCAGAAATGATTTAAGTTTAAAACTGAGTCGATATTTTTACTTTCATGTTAAATTCTATGCACTTGGCTCTAGGCTAGGGGATTCCAACACTCACTACACTTATAAGGTTTCACGACACCCCCACACAATCCCCTTGCACTCCCGTCATTAAAATCGTAATGAGCACACAGTAATCGAACTATACTATCTGGATAAATGCATTTTGGCTTTTTATAACTCCTTTTATTTCGAGAAACCAAACGTGATGTGATGTGGCACACACTAGCTTTTATATAGGTTAGATGGCATGATTAAATTTAAAAAAACAGCTTAAGGGTTATTTTTCAAAATTAATTTTCACGTGGATATAAGTGCTCCAGTGCCAAGAAGTGTTATCTCATACCCAGCCGTCGAGGACAATTCTTATGTAATATATAACTATCGAATCTTGTTTACTTCAGGATAAGTTAGATATAGCTTTGGAGAAGACCAAGCTATCAAAAGGGGGCAAACTAAAAGGTTAGGAGCAAGAAACAAGAGAGGAAATGGAGAGTTACAGTAATGGTTACTTTGGGGGAGGGTGACAACGAAAGTGCTAATATAAGAGTGCATTATTGTTGTTTGTGTGTGTGTGTGTGTTTATAGCAAAGCCACATTGGGCAATCTGCTGTGTCTACAGAGAGGAATCGAGTCCCTGATTTTAGAGTTGTAAATCTGTCTCACGGGAAACATCTACAATTGTACAAAAAAAAATGTATAGACAAGTTCAATTAGTATTCAGGTAATAGTCTCTAATAGATTTCAACCCATTATATAACATGTTGACAATTTAGTTGCTGATACCCAAGAACATTTTATTTTTATAGTGCATGTAGAAGTTATCAGTGACGTTTCTACGATTATTTTGGGGAAGAAGATGGCACAGGGGGTCAAGTGTTATTAAATATAAAATAACTGGTTCTTTTTTTGTTTGTTTGTTTTTTTGCCTTTGAAATGTGTCTGTTTATTCGTTTATAAGGATCAGACATAAATATTGAAATTGCCTCCCAGTGGCACAGCGGTATGTTTACAGACTTATAACGCTAGAAACCGGGTTTCGATACCTGTGGCGGGCAGAGCACAGATAGCCCTTTCTGTAGTTTTGTGCTTAACTAAAAACAAACAAATCGCGGAATTTCTTTGCACAGTTTTGTGGCGGTCTAATATTGTTTCAAACTACCATTAACCCTACACCTTAGGTTTCATCTGATTGTGGATACTTCTTTCGGATCAAGTTACATGATGTGAATAATTCACACATTCAAAATAATTAACAATTTCATGTCAAGGAGAGTCACAATGTAGGGAGAACATTAAAAATCTTAAAAAACTAGAAGTGAATGATGTTGGAATTAAAATTTAGAATAGACATCTAAAAAGTACAAAGAACTCATTCAGAGGATTAATACTGTAATAGGAATTACTGAAACTTTTTAGAATTGAAGAACATTGGTAATGTGGTACAAGACTGTACCATGTGTTTTCTACCCTCTTAGATAATCATGTAAATTCTTCGAAATTTCTGTATTTTCTTTCAGTTCAATTTGGACACAAAAATTCATTCAAGTAAACACATTTAACTTTCATGATTCTAGATCTGTCACGAATTTCTAATTGACAATTAACTGCATTTTTTGGCAACAAACATAGCTCATAATGTTCCAGAGTAGAAGGCTGTCTTTTATGCCTGCAAATTGTGTTAAGGCCAGGGGCTTCCCAACCACTGTGAGTGTACATATATCACGTGTATAACCTGGCTCTGTTATTTTCGTGTTTTGTAGTGTATAAAGCCAGGTTACTGTCTGTTAAGCAAGTATATTCCCTTAAATATTGAAATTATTTTTTTTACAATTTTAAAACAGCTAAAGTTAGCTCTAATTTAGTTGAACTTATATTATATTTCATTGTTAATTTATGGAGGTTGTTATATTTTACATTTTACTTTTGTTTTAGTGTAGCTTACAGGGTGCTCACGTAAAACTGAAAAGAAAAGTATATTAATAATTTCTCCCCTCAGATCTTACTTTTTCAACACACCATCAACAAATACTTGCCCTTGTTTTGGGAATTGAGTTACTCACTATGATTATTTTTCTGAATAAAGATTGATGATATGAACTTTCAGTGTTTTGATTCTCACTTCACAACAAACTCAACTAGAGTTTAAAGAGAAATAGATAACACAAAGAGTATAAATATACGCGTGGCCCATTTCAGAGTGCTCTTTAGGGCTAGATGTGGGAATAAATTATGCAACAGATTCAAGGCTTATATGAAAGATTACCCTAGATATGCTTAAAGTAACAGATGGGCTTATTAGACTTTGATCCTTAGACGTGAATTTGATATATGAAAATATTTCTGGCATTATAACTAATTTAATTCATTGACATGAATTTGACAACTGAAAATCGGTCTGACGTTATGACTCATACTGTTCTTTGACGTGAATTTGAGGACAAAAATAAGCTCGAGTATAATATAACAAGTGTGATTCTTTGACGTGAATTTGATAACAAAAATTAGCTCTGGTATAATATAACAAGTTTGAATCTTTGACGTGAATTTTATAACTGATAAAATTTGTTACGTTATAACTAATTTCATTCATTGGCATGAAACTGATAACTAAAAACAATGCTGGAGTTGAAATAAAGAAAGGTAGTTCGGCTTGTAAACTGAAATTCTAAAGCAATTTAATAGGCCTAAGTGGACTTTTGACAAGTTAAGAAGAGAGCTATATATATAGTATCTATGATATGCCTGTAATCTCTATAGTATAAAAAAATTATTGTACATACGTTTAACTTGTTCCGAATATATAAATTATTTTGGAAACAAGTGAAGTGCGTGCTGTTCATTTAGCGTTGAATTTATCACCAAGTCACAGACACCCACTGTAGAAGAATCCTAAGCCTAACAACAACAACACAGTATATATTGATACTATTAAGAAGTATAAGTAAAAGCATTTAATTGACAATTGGCTAACACAACATCTAACATCCGACAGATAACTTAATTCAGCTGTGAGGTTATAACTAATTTGGTTCTTTGACTTGAATTTAACAATTCAAAATTGCTCTGGCGTTATAATTAATTTGATACTTTAATGTGAATTTGACAGTTGAAAACAATTATGACACTATAACCAATTTGATTCTTTGACGTGAATTTGCCAACTGAAAACAATTGCGGCGTTATAACTAATTTGAGTCTTTGATGTAAATTTGACAACTCATAACAGTTCTGGCGTTATAACTAATTTACCTCTTTGACTGAAACTGCTAACTAAAAACAACTTTGGTGTGACAACTAATTTGATATTTTTACGTGAATTTAAAAACAGATCGTATTGTTACGACAGTGGAAGTCACGTGACACTTGGAGCATGCGCGCTGGAGTTTCTAGAAGGATCATGACTTATCGAGGGAACTCGCGGATGTCCGAGTGTTTGCCAGGCGCCCTCTTTTTTAGTATATAAGCCTGGCAAATAAAGCCAGCGATAGATAGATAATTGAGTCAAGCGAACAGTAGACACCGTGAGTAAAGTATGTGAATCACTGTGAATTATAACGTGTGTTTATAAAAGTAGTTAAGTTAAAGTGATTGTGGAAATTCAGTGTATTACAAAGTTGTATCGAGAAAGAATAAACTAGTTTTATTTAAGAAAGGATTTGTATCGCTGAAGTTTCTCGGAAATAATTTATACCAGAAATTAATAAAACGAACAGAGACGTAACAGTATATTATAAGTAAACTCATTATTTGGCGTGCGTTTGACATGACAACTAAAAACAGCTCTAACGTATAACTTATTGGGTTCTTTGACGTGAATTTGACAAGTGGAAATAGTTCTGGTGTTATAAGTAATTTGATTCTTTGACGTCAGTTTGACAACTAAAAACAGCTCTGTAGTTATAACCAGTTTGACTCTTTTACGTGAGTTTCATAACTAAAATTGGCTCTGACGTTATAACTAATTTCATTCTTTTACGTGAATTTGACAAATGAGAACAGTTCTGTTGTTATATATAATTTTATACTTTAACGTGAATTTGACAACTTAAAACAATTCTGGCGCTATAAATTACTAGATTCTTTGGCGTGAATTTGATAACTGAAAATAACGCTCTCGTTGTAACTAATTCGATTCTTTGATGTGATTTAACAACTGAAAACCGTTATGGCATTATAACTAATGCGATTATTTCTCGTGAATTTGCTAATTAAAAACAGTTCTGACGTTACAACTAATGCGATTATTTCTCGTGAATTTGCTAATTAAAAACAGTTCTGACATTATAACTAATTTCTTTCACGTGAATTTCATAAGTAAAATTTTTCTGATTTTAAAACTAATTTGATTCTTTGACGTGAATTTGATTTGATACAATTTTAACATTATAACTAATGTTATTCTTTGACTGAATTTGATTAATAATTTGATTCTGTATCGTTAATATGATATATAACATTAGAACTGGCATTATAATTAATTTAATTCTTTGACGTGAATTTGACAAATGAAAAATGTTCTGGAATCTTTAAAACGCTACAAACCTGGTTTCGACACCTGTGGTGGGCAGAGCACAGATAGCCCATTGTGTAGATTTGTGCTTAAGATCAAACAAACAAGTCCTGGCATTATAAATAATTTGATTCTATGATGAGATTTTGACAACTAATAACAGCTCCGGCGTTATAACTAATCTGTGGCCCAGCATGGCCAGGTGGTTAGGGCTCTACTCGCAATCTGCGGGTTGCGGGTTCGAATCCCCGTCACACCAAACATGCTCGCCCTTTCAGCCGTGGGGGCGTTATAATGTGACGGTCAATCCAATTATTCGTTGGAAAAACAGTAGCCCAAGAGTTGGCGGTGGGTGGTGATGACTAGCTGTCTTCCCTCTAGTCTTGCACTGCTAAATTAGGGACGGCTAGCGCAGATAACCCTCGTGTAGCTTTGCGCGAAATTCAAAACAAACAAACAAACTAATCTGTTTCTTTGACGTGAATTTGATAACTAAAAATAGTTCTGACTTATAATTAATTTCTTTCACGAGGATTTCATAAGTAAAATTTTTCCGATTTTAAAACTAAGTCGATCCTTTGATGTGAGCTTGGAAAATAAACATGCTTTATCGTTATACTAATTTGGTTCTTTGACATGAATTTGATTACTAAAACAGTTTTAACATTATAACTAATTTTATTCTGTATCGTTAATATAATTCATAACATTAGATCTGGCGCTCTAAATAACTTAATTCTTTGACGTGAATTTAATAATTAATAACAGTTCTAACGTTATAACCAATCTGATTTTTTAACGTGAGTTGGATAACTCAAAACATTTCTGGCGTTATAATTAATGTTTTCACATCGATTTTATCAGTAAAATATTTCTCATGTTACAACAAATTTGAGTCTTTGATGTCAATTTGATACTTTAAAGCAACTCTGTTGTTATAACCAATTATATTCCTTGGCGTGACTTTCATAACTAAAATTAGCTCTGATGTTATAAGTAATTTTATTCTTTACATGCATTTGAAAATGACAACAATTCTTTTGTTATATCTAATTTAATTCTTTGAAGTGAATTTGAAACTGAAAAAAATTTTGCGGTATAACTTATCAGGTTCATTGACGAAAATTTGATAAATCAAAACAGTTCTGGTATTATTACTAACTGGATTCTTTGACGTGAATTTGACCCATAGCATTATAACTAATGTAATTTTTCCAATTAAATAGTTCTGGCGTTATAGCATATTTGATTCATTGAAAACTGAAAGCAGTTCAGGTGTTATAGATAATTTCATTCATTGTCGTAAATTCGACAACTGAAAACATCTCTGGCGTTATAACTAATTGGATTCTTTCATGTCAATTTAACAGCTCAAAACCGTTCGTGAGTTATATCTAATTTGATTCATTGACGGGAATTTGACAACTGAAAACAGTTTAGGCGTGCGTAAAAATTAATTTGATTATTTGACATGAATTTGATAAGTTAAAAAACTCTGGCGTTATAACTAATTTGATTCTTTGATTGGAATTTGATAACGAAAAACAGCTCTGGCGTTATAACTAATTTGATTCTTTGATTGGAATTTGATAACGAAAAACAGCTCTGGCGTTATAACTAATTTGATTCTTTGATTGGAATTTGATAACGAAAAACAGCTCTGGCATTATAACTAATTTGATTTTTTGATTGGAATTTGATAACGAAAAACAGCCCTGGCGTTATAACTAATTTGATTCTTTGATTGGAATTTGATAAAGAAAAACAGCTCTGGCGTTATAACTAATTTGATTCTTTGATTGGAATTTGATAAAGAAAAACAGCTCTGGCGTTATAACTAATTTCTGGAAAGAGGATTAGATAATTACTTACAATTTTGGCGTTAAAGCTAATTTCTTTCACATCGATTTTATTTCTAAAACAATTCTTGTAATACAACTAATTTTATGTTTTGACATGAATTTTATAACTAAAACATTTCTGGTGTTACAACTAATTATATAACTAAAACAATTTGGCGTTATAACTAATATGATACTTTGGCGAGAACCTGTTAATCAAATGGTTTTGTCTTCATAACTAATTTGATTCTTTGATTGGAATTTGATAACTAAAACAATTCTATAGTTTATTTCTCATTAATCTGATATCTCAAAATAATATTGGTGTTATAACTAATTTGATTATTTGACATGCATTTTATAACTAAAAACATCTCTGGACTTGTTACTAATTTGATTCCTTTACGTGAATGTGATAGCTAAAAATAAATCTTGCGTGATAACTAATTTGATTCTTTGACGTGCATTTGCTGCTTCAGGTTCAAAGGCTGAAAAACTCATTTCTTCTGCATTTTGATAAATATCATAAAGAAACGGACAAAAACAGAATGATACCTCGCTTCTTCTTGGTTCTGTAAAAGTTCATAAAAAATAGACACCAACAGACTGGACAGTTAGCTCCTTCTTGGTTTTGTAAAAGAAAACAGACACCAACAGATTGGAAAGCTCCCTCCTTCTGAGTTTTGTCCGTATAGGAACAGTCGCCAACAAAATGGAAAACTCGCTGTTTCTGAATATCGTCAAATTATGTAAAGAAACAGACGCCAATATACTGAAAAGCTTGCTCTTTCACTATTTTATATGAATGGTTAAAGTAACAGACTGAAAAAGACGGTCCTTCTTGTTTTTGTAAAATTCTTTAAAAACAGACACCAATAAACTGAAAAGCTTGTTTATTCTGGATTTTTCAAACGTCCACGAAGAAATAAACACCATCAACTTCGACAGCTCGATATTTCGGAATTGTGTAAAAGTTCGTAAAGAAGCTCTCTACTTCTGTGTTTTATAAAAGTCTGTAAAGAAACACACACCCACAAATTGGAAAGATCGCTATTTCTGGATTTTGTAAAACTCCGTAAAGAAAGAGACACCAACAGATTGGAAAGCCCATCCTCCTAGATCTTCAGATACCAACTAACTGAAGAGCTCGTTCTTTCCGGGTTTTGTAAAAGTCCCTAAAGTATCAAACACTAACAGACTGGAAAGTTTGTTCCTTTTGTGTTTGTAAAAGTCCGTAAACTATCAGACACCAACAGACTGGAAAGCTCGCTAAATCTGGGTTTTGTAAAATTCCTCAAAGGAACAGACACCAATAGAGTCGAAAGCCTGATCCTTTTGGATTTTGTAAAACTCCGTAAAGAAAGAGACACCAACATATTGTAAAGCCCATCCGTCTAGGTCTTTTAAAAGTCTGTAAAGAAATAGACACTAAGACACTGGAAAGCTTTCTCGTTTACGGTTTTGTAAACGTCCGTGAAGAAATAAACACCAACAGACTGGGAAGCTTGATCCTTCAATGTTTTTTGAAAATTACACCAACAGATTGGATTGATCGCTACTACAAAAGTTTTGTAAAAGTCCATAACGAAAGAGGCTCTAACAGACTGGAAAACTTACTCCATCTGAATTTTGTAAAAGTTTGTAAAGAAACAGACACTGAAAGACTGGAACACTCGCTCCTTCTGGAATTTGTTAAAGTCCGTAAAGAAACAGACACCAAGAGACTAGAAAGCTCGCTCTTTCTTGGTTTTTAAAAGTCCGTAAAGAAACAGACAACAACCTTATAATAATGAATAACATACAACGTTAAAATAGGTACTCAATTAAAAACATTTTAACTAAGACCGATCTATGACCACATAAAAGTTGACTGCATGTTTCGACGTTGCAACGTGTACTTATTTTAGCGTTGTGTGTTATATATATTATTTTAACATTATACATAAGTGCCAATAAATAATACTCAGACAACAACCTACTAGTAAGCCTCCTCCTTATGGGTTTCGTAAAGATCCGTAAAGGAACAGACATCAACGTACTGGAAAGCTCGCTTCTTCTGGATTTTAAAAAGTTCATAAAGTAACAGGCACCAATTGACTGAAGAGCTCTTTCCTTCCGGATTTTGTTAAAGTCCTTAAACTATCAGATACCAATAGACTGGAAAGCTCGCTACATCTGGATTTTGTAAGATTCTTTAAAGGAACAGACACCAATAGACTGGAAAGCTTGCTACTTCTGGATTTTGAAAAAGTCCATAAAGAAATAGAAACCACTAGATTGAAAAGCCCAACCTTCTATGTTTTGTAAAAATCTGTAAAGAAACTGGAAAGATTTCTCATTTTCGGTTTTGTAAACGTCTGTGAAGAAACAAAGACCAACAGGCTGGAAAACTTGCGCCTTCAGTGTTTTTGAAAATTCCTTACAGAAACATTTACGAATAGTTTGGATAGGTCGCTACTTCTTGGTTTTGTAAAAGTCCGTAAAGAAACAGGCACCAACAGACTGGACAGATCGCTACCTCTGGGTTTTGTAAAAGTCCGTCATGAAACAGACATCATCTGAATGGAAAGCTTGTTCCTTCTGTGTTTTGTTAAACTCCATAAAGATACAGACACCAATAGACTGTATAGCTCCCTTCCTCTGAGTCTTGTAAAAGTCCGTAAAGAAACAGTCACTAACAGACTGGAAAACTTGTTCCTTCTGAATTTTGTAAAAGTCTGTAAAGAATCAAACAACAACTTACTAGAAAGCCTCCTCCTTAGCGGTTTCGTAAATGTCCGTGAAGGAACAGACATCAACATACTGGTAAGCTCGCACCTTCTGGGTTTTATAAAATTTCATAGAAAAAATATACCAAGAAACTTGAAAGATCATCTCCTTCTAGTTTTGTAAAAGTCCGTAAAGGAACAAACAACATCAGACTAGAAAGCTCTCTACTTCTGGGTTTGTGAAATTGCATAAATAAACAGATATAAACAGAAGTGAATGATGGTCTCCTTCAGGCTTTTGTAAAAGTCCATAAAGATACAAACACCAATACAGTGGAAAACGTGCTCGTTTTGAATTTTGTAAAAGTCTGTAAAGAACCAAACACAAATAGACTGGAAAACTAGCGAGCTTTTGGATTTTGTAAGTGTCCATAAAGAAACAAACACCAACAGATTGAAAGCTCGCTCTTTCTGGATTTTGTAAAAGTGCGTAAAGAAACAGATTCCAAGAGTCTAGAAAGTATGTTACTTCTGGGTTTTGTAAAAGTCCGTAAAGTATCAGACACCAAGAGATTGGCAAGATCGCTAATTCTGGGTTTGGTAAAAGCCTGTAAAGAAACATACACCAATAGACCAGAATATTCACTCTTTCAGTCCATAAACAATCACACACCAATCGTTACTTCTGGGTTTGCTAAATGTCAATAAAGAAACAGACACCATCAGACTGAAAAGTTTTGTAGAAGTTGGTAAAGAAACGAACGCCAAAAGAATGGCTGGGATTGTAGAATTGCATACACAAACAAATATAAACAGAACTGAAGAAGCGTCTCCTTCCGTGTTTCATAAAGTCCATAAAGAAACAGACACTAACAAACTTGAAAATTCGCTCATTTTGAGTTTTGTAAATATCCACAAAGAAACTAACATCAAAAGATTGGAAAGTTCGTTTCTTCTAGGTTTTGTAAGATTCCGTAGAGAAATACAGTATATAAAAAGAAACATGAAAGGTCGTTTCCTACTCATTTTGTAAAAGTCCGTAAAGAAACACTAACAGATTGAATAGTTCGCTACTTCTTGATTTTGTAAAAGTCCCTAAAGAAACAGACACTAACAGATTAGAAAGATCGATACTTCTGGGTTTTGTATAAGTCCGTAAAGAAACAGACACCAATGTACTGGATAGATCGCTACTTCTTGGTTTTCTAAAAATCCGTAATGAAAAAACAGACACCAACAGACTGGAAAGCTCGCTCCTTCTGGGTTCTATAGAAGTCCGTATAGGAACAGACTGGAAAGCTCACTCTTTCTGGGTTATATAAAAGTCCGTATAGGAACAGACACTAACAGATTGGAAAGCCAGCTTCTTCTGAGTTTTATAAAATTCATAAAGAAATAGACACCAACAGACCGAAAAGTTCGCTTTTTCAAGGTTTTGTAATATTCATTAAAAATATTGACACCAACAGACGGGGAAGCTTGCTTCTTCTGGGTTTTTTAAAAGTCCGTAAAGAAAGAGACACCATCAGACAGTAAAGTTCGTTCCTTATGAATTTTGTAAAAGTCTGTAAAGAAACAGGCACCAACATATTGGAAACCCCTTCATTCTATGTTTTGAAAAGTCCGCAAATAAACAGGGACCAACAGATTGGAAATGTGGCTCCATCTGAGTTTCGTAGAAAGCATAGAGAAACAGACAGGAAATCTCACTAACTCTTGGATTTTATGAATTCAGTAAAGAAACAACCACCTACAGACTAGAAAGCTCGCTTCTTCTGGGTTTTGTAAAATTCCCTTGAGAAACTGATACCAACAGACTGAAAAGATTGTCTTCTTCTTGGTTTTGCAAAATTCTGTAAAGGGATAGACACAATTGAACTTTAAAGCTTACCTCTTTTAGATTTTTTAAACGTATGTACAGAATGTATAGACCTAACAGAATGAAATGCTCTCTCTTCCTGGGTTTTAAGAAAGTCCATAAAGAAACAGATACGGAGAAACTGAAAAGCTTGCTCCTTCAGTGTTTTTTTTTTTAATTCCTTAAACAACCAGACACTAACAGACTGGAAAGTTTGCTTCTTCTATGTTTTGAAAAAATTCCCTAAGTAAATATCTTGTTTCTTCATAATTGGTATCATTTTTCACACTGTTATTGGATCAGTTGTTCAATAGTATCATTTTCCTTTCTTCTTCTGAATCTGTTGTTCATTCTTCCTTCTTCTATCGAAATAGATATTCAGTGATATCATTTTTAGTGCTATTAAAACAGTTGTATATTTGTATAACTAGCTTTGTCCCACCCGTCAAAAATTGACAAGGTGAAGCTTTGTGAAAAAAAAAGAACCTGGGGTCCCCAACTTTCCTTCAGCGATCATTGTTCATCATAAATAAACGCAAACAAACTGTGAGAATATAAAAACCGTTTCCACGTATACTCTCAAAAATCAATAAGAATGATGCAACTTAAATTAAAATGACTCATAATATAAGTGTTACACACACACACAAGTTCACAAATGGCTTATATATATGTATATATATTAGGCCAGTTATCCGTGGTAGTAATAAACAATTCTAGGCAGTAGGAGAGTCTAAATCCCCACTAACATAATCTTATCACCCTAGCCTTGTCGCATAATGTACTCACAGAAATTGTTGAAGTATACCCGGTTTTTTATCAATTTTATAAAATTATTATATTCATGAGTTAAGTGGGAGATTTCACAAAGCTGAAATGACCTATACAGGTAGGTTAATATTTGCCCCTGTAAGCTACTGTGACCTATACAGTTAAAATAGTTTTTGCGTCTGGATGCTGATGTAACCTGTACTGTTAAGATATATATAGTTTTATTGCTAAGCGACACAGATGGACGGAGCTTACCAAAACACAACTGGCTTTTATATATCGATTAGATTTTCCTGATTGCGATCTAAACAGCTCTTCAGTAGTATCATTTATCTTACTGCTATTGACACAGTTATTCACATGTATAATTTTCCTAACTGCTATCAAAACAGTAATTTAACTAACTGCTAACGAAACACTTATTCAGAAGAATTACTTTCCTTACTACTACCGAATCACTTATTCAGTTGTTCGCTAATATCATTTTTCTTTCGTTTATCGAAACAATTGGTGAGTAGAATTTTTCTCCTTACCGCTATTGATACAATTGTTTAATAGTGTCATTGGAAACAGTTGTTGATATAATCATCTGATAATATCGAAACAATAATTCAATAATATGATCTTTCTCTCTGGTTCTACGACAGTAGCGTCATTGTTCCTCTATCTACCATTACAGTTATTGAAACATCTGATCATTGGTAGGATTATTCTGTAGCCTCAAAACGGACGGTTGTCCAGTAGAATGATTTTCCTCATTGATATCAAAACAGTTGTTCATCAATATCATTTTCCTTACTGCTATAGAATCAGTTTTTCTATAACATAAGATTTACTTCCGTTGTCGGAAATGTTGATCAGTAGTGTAATATTTCTTACTGTTATTGAAACAGCTGATCTAATGTATCGTTTTTCTTATTGATATTGAAACAGTTGTTGAATTGAATAATCTTCCTTGCTGGTATCGAAACAGTTGTCCGGTAGTATCCTTTTTGTAACTGATATCGAAAGAGTTCTTTACTAGTATCATATTTCTCACTGACATACAAACATATTTTCAATAGATTAATTTTTCTTTACTGCAATCAATACAATTGCTCAGTAGTATCATTTTGTTTCTTCGCTGCTATCGAAACAGTCGTTCATTAGTATGATGTTCCTCTGAGGTATCGAAACATTGGCTCATTATTATCATTTTTCTTACCCCTAGTGAAACAATTAGTGAGTAATATAACTTTTCTTGGTGTTATCGATACAGTTTTTCAGTTGTATCATCTTTTCCATTGCTATTGAAGCAGTTACTAGTAGTATCATATTGTTTACTCCAATGATATAGCTGTATCATTTTTCTCAATGCTGTCAATGCTTTTTCATAAAAGCTATCGAAAGTGTTTTCAGTACATCATTTTCCTTATTGCTATCAAAACAGTTACTTACTTATATACACCTGGAAAAAAGTTAAGCACCCCCAAATATTTTTCAGGATTGCTTATTGAAAATAAGGTTTAATTTTCATGATGTTGAGCAATGTTCATAATTTCAAACATAATTAAAAGGATGTGAGCGTTCAGTT
>NW_013666670.1:281272-285113 GCF_000517525.1 Limulus polyphemus | reverse complement strand
AATCTGAATCACTTGAAAAAAACACGGGGGTGCTTAACTTTTTTCCAGGTGTATATAATGTAATTTACTGCTATCGATACTTCTATTAAGTTGTATCATTCTCCTTAAAGCTATTGAAACAGTTGTTCAATAATATCATTTTCCTTATTGCAACGGTAAAGTTGTTGATTTTTATGATAAACCTCACTGTATCGAATTAGTTGTTCAGTAGTATTTTCTTCTCTATTTTCAAAACAGTTGTTCATTAGTATCATTTTCTCACTACTACGGAATCAGTTCTTCAATAGTATCACTTTGCTTTCCATTACAGAAACAATAGTAAAATTTTCCTCACTGCTATAGAAGGAAATGTGAATAGTATCATTTTTCTTTCTGCTTTCGAAAAATCTGGTTTATAGAATAAATTTTCTTACTGCTATTTAAGCAGTTGTTTTCGAAAGTTTTATTTTCATTAGCGCTATCAAACAGTTGTTCAATTGAGTCATTCTGCCGATTGCTGTTGAAACAGTTTTTATTAACAGCATTTTCTTCACTGCGTTTGTTAGTGTTATCATACTCCATAATGCTGTCTAAGGAGTTGATTAGAACTGTGATTTTCTTTAATGATATCGACAGATTTGTTAACTTGTATAATTTTCTATCTGTTACCAAAGCAGTTGCTCATTAATGTCGTTTTCCTTATGGATATTGAAACATTTGTTCAGTAGAATCATTTTCCTTACTTCTTTCGAAACAATTTTTCTTTAGTATCATTTTCCTCTTTGCTAAGAAGTCAGTGTTCAGTAGTGTAGTGCTCCTTCTCCTATCGAAGGTATTGTTATATACTATCATTTTTCTTTCTATTAGTGAAACAGTTATTCATTAGTATAATTATCCTCACTGCTACACACTAGTTTTGGATAGTATGTTAGTAGAATCACCCTTAGTACTATGAAAACAATTGTTCATTCATTAGTATAATTATCCTCACTGCTACACACTAGTTGTGGATAGTATGTTAGTAGAATCACACTTAATACTATGAAAACAATTGTTCATTCATTAGTATGTTTTGCTTCACTGATATATAACCATTTGTTCAGTAGTATAATTTTTCCTTATTAGTTCGAAATCAGTGGTTCGCTTGTACGATTTTCCCTATTACTTTTGGAGGAGCTGCTCAGGAATATAGTTTTTATTATCTATCGAAATAGTTTTTCCATAATCATTTTCCTCTCTGCTATTGAAAAAAGTTGTTCAGTACTAACATTTTTTTATCATTAATGTATTTACCGATGTATAAGACGACCCAGGATTTTTTTAGCAAAGCAAGTGTATTTCTTTGAGGTTCAATTGTAAAGCAGGTCTAGAATTTTATTTTTGTAAAGAAATTCTTAGAACTTATTTTTCAACTGGGCTAACTTGCGTTCTGGGGTAATCAACACAACCACAACTGTGGTTTTTTATCTTCTTCAAACACTACAGACAGCTCACTGTGGCATAACTCCTTTTCTATTATAAAAAATACTAAACCTTAAGATATAGTGATCTACTATAAAATCACGTCTACAAAATTAGTGTACGTTACAGAAACTTTTTTGATATTATATTAGCAATATTTTAGTATAACGGATGAGATCAATACATTTCAATTCAAAAATATATTGATTAGTTGTAATTAGCATGCGAGATAAATAACTTCTAGTTATGAAGAATCGAGACAAATGATACAATTACAAATATATTATTGTACCCTAGTATGTGGCACGATGTCAACGCACTTACTCAAAAAAGGCAAACAAAAGTAAAAGTAAAAGGTAAGTATTTTATGAACCGGAGAGTTCTTACTAGAACTCTATCTTTGAACCTGTATATAAGACGAGGTGTAAAATCAGGCATTGTTTTAAAAGTAAAAACTATCATCTTATACATACGTAAATACAGTATATTGAACCAGTTTTTCCTTACTGTTATTTTTTCTTCTTACAATTGAACCTTGTATTCACTAGCATAATTTTCGTAACTGCTATCGAAAGAGTTGTTCAGTAGTATCACTTTTCTTACTGCTATGGAATAAAAATGAGTTTTTTACTTCTATATGTCTAACTCTTTAAGAATATCCAATCTGTTGCCAGTACTATCAGTTTATATAGTGCTATCGGAAGATTTGTTCAGTAGTATCACTTTTCTTACTGCTATGGAATAAAAATGAGTTTTTTACTTCTATATGTCTAACTCTTTAAGAATATCCAATCTGTTGCCAGTACTATCAGTTTATATAGTGCTATCGGAAGATTTGGTCACAGGTGTGATTTTCATTTGTTCAGTAGTAAAATATTCATTACGGCTTGGAAACCAGTTGTTCGGTAATAGTAATTTCCTCATTGGTAATATTATCATATCCCTTTCTAGTGTTCATTTCTCTAATTTTCCTAACTGTTTTTCAGTAGAGTCATTTTTCTTATGGCTTCCGAAATAGTTGTTCTTTGGGATCATTTTCCTATCTGCTACAGAAGAAACTATTCATTTGTATCATTGCTCCCTCTCTTTTCGAAATTGTTGTTTAGTAGTATAATTTTTCTTACTGCTATCAATGCAGTTGTGAATAGCATCATTTTCGTCTAAATTTTCGGTAGTGTTGTTCACAATTATTTTCCTTTCTGCTATTGACACAGTTTATCAGTAGTGATTTTCCTCACTGCTCTTGAAACAGTTGTTCGTTCCTATAATTTTCTTCACTTCTACCAAACCAGTTGTGAATAGTACAACTTTTCCCACTGCCATCGAAACAAATGTTGGTAGAAGTATATTCCCTAATGCTATGGAAAAATCGTTCACTGGTACGATTTTCTTCACTGATATCGAATTAATTCTTTAATAATATTATTTTCCTTGCTGCTATTGGAACAAATGTTCAATATTGTCAATTTCCTTAGAGATTTTGAAAGATTTGTTCAGTACTGTAATTGTCCTCTCTTTTCTCAAAACAGTTGTGCAGCAGTATCAGTTTCCCTACTGATATCAAAACAGTTGTGTAGCAGTATCAGTTTCCCTACTGATATTAAAACAGTTGTGTAGCAGTATCAGTTTCCCTACTGATGTTAAAACAGTTGTGTAGCAGTATCAGTTTCCCTACTGATATCAAAACAGTTGTGTAGCAGTATCAGTTTCCCTACTGATATTAAAACAGTTGTGTAGCAGTATCAGTTTCCCTACTGATATTAAAACAGTTGTGTAGCAGTATCAGTTTCCCTAGTGATATTAAAACAGTTGTGTAGCAGTATCAGTTTCCCTAGTGATATTAAAACAGTTGTGCAGCAGTATCAGTTTCCCTACTGGTATTAAAACAGTTGTGCAGCAGTATCAGTTCCCCTACTGGTATCAAAACAGTTATGCAGCAGTATCAGTTTCTCTACTGACATCAAAACGGTTGTGCAGCAGTACCACTTTCCCTACTGATATCAAAACAGTTGTGCAGCAGTATCAGTTTCCCTACTGATATCAAAATAGTTGTGCAGCAGTATCAGTTTCCCTACTGATATCAAAATAGTTGTGCAGCAGTATCAGTTTCCCTACTGATATCAAAACAGTTGTGCAGCAGTATCAGTTTCCCTACTGATATCAAAACAGTTGTGCAGTAGTATTAGTTTCCCTACTGATATCAAAACAGTTGTGTAGCAGTATCAGTTTCCCTACTGATATCAAAACGGTTGTGCAACAGTATCAATTACCCTACTGATATCAAAACAGTTGTGCAGCAGTATTAGTTTCCCTACTGATATCAAAACAGTTGTGTAGCAGTATCAGTTTCCCTACTGGTATCAAAACGGTTGTGCAGCAGTATCAATTTCCCTACTGATAT
>NW_013666670.1:242132-280272 GCF_000517525.1 Limulus polyphemus | reverse complement strand
CAAAATAGTTGTGCAGCAATATCAGTTTCCCTACTGATATCAAAACAGTTGTGCAGCAGTATCAGTTTCCCTACTGATATCAAAACAGTTGTGCAGTAGTATCAGTTCCCCTACTGATATCAAAAGAGTTATCAAAATAAAAAAAACAATTAAACAGAAGTTAGTGTTAGTTTATATCGTCTATATTTTGTAAGAAACTGGAGTGGTATTTTTTATCTTTAAATCAATCTTTTCACACCATCTCAAAAGGCGTAGGGCGTTAGTCCCATACCGTCTGGTTATAACACTGGCAATTGATAATAGGAAAAACGAAGTCTAATAGTAAAGATAAAAGTAATTCAAAAGACATAAAACTTTTATTTACACAAGCTTTAAACGTTTCGGAATACACATATTCGACTTTCAGCAAAATCTGTAAATAATATTCTAATCATATTTATTAACTAATGCTATAGTAGCTTCAATAACTAATTTATTTTAGATATTCAGTAAAGTGGTAAACAGAAAAAAGTAAAGACTATAGAACATGTTACGGCAGTAAGAAAATTACAAATTGCGTGAGACATCAAGCTATGATTATAACTATTCTTAACAAACAGTTTAGTTTTAAGTAGAGTTATTTAGAGGTCTAAGGATGGTGGCGTGTTATTAAGAGCCAAAAAGTTTTTTTTACTGTGAGCAAGTTTTGACTAACAGCGAAAAACCGAGAAAAATCAAAATTGTCTATATCTCTGTTTGAGACCTGCAAGAAGGTATCTTTGTATCAAATCTCATGTAAATTAGCCGAAATACGGTGGAGTAATTGTCAAAAAAAAAACACCCTAAAATTATGCTTTCTGTGACATTTTTACCCCCCCTCCCATAATTATCAAAAATAGGAAAGTCCACCGTTTTTGTTCGTCAATGTGTGGGACCTTTAGAAAAGTATCTTTGTACCTAATAATAAAAATGAAGACAGTTGACAAAACCTTTATATTTATATATAAGCTTGGAACATTTCGGAATACAATTATTTCCATCTTTATTAGTCGCTCTGTTATTCGAATTCCTTTTAACGTGTACGCGATAACACGAGAAATTACTATTGTTAAGTCAGTTTTTAACTATTGTATGTGTTGTTTTTAATTATCAAGTTATATTTATATGTGATACTGGAGTGTGTTTAGTCGTTTTTATTTTAAAGATGGTTCATTCCTCTAGTCTTCTCTGCAAAGTTTAAAAACTTTTAAAGACTATGTTACAGAAAAAGCTCACATTAAAAGTTGCATGAGACATGAAGTTATAAATATAACTATTCTCAGCAAATGGCTGGTGTTTAGAAAGAAAAAAAAATTAAGTCATTTTTAAGTCATTAAAAACTAAACGGTATTTTGGTATGAATGAACTCTCTATAATGCAGTACAAATACTATAGTGATGACACTTTCTTGCTGTTTTAACAGCTTCGTCACGTTTCTTTACTTACCTCAACTCCCAACACCCCGACATCACATCCGACCTCTAATCAAACGAATCTTTGTCTTTCTTTGACATTAGGATTACCAAAGAAGGTAAACATACTTCTACCTCTGTTTATCGTAACAGGACTTTATATTGATTTTAACAGATTGTTGTTCATTAATACCATTTTGCTTACTGCTATTGAAACAACTATTTATTAGCATCATTTCCTTACTGTTACCAAAACAGTTGTTCGGTATAATTAGTGAAGCAGATGTTCACTAACACAGTTTTCCTTATGCAAAGTTCCTTACAGTTTTTAAGTAGCGTAATTTTCTCACTGTCATCAATGCAGTTGCGAATAGCATAATTTTCTTCAAAGTTATCGAAAGTGTTATTCACTATTATAATTTTCCTTTCTGCTACTGGCATAGTTTTTAAGTAGTTTCATTTTCCTCATTGCTGACTTCTATCAAATCTATTGTTTTCCCCAATGCTTTCGAAATAGTTGTTCAGTAATATAATTTTTCTTGTTGTTATTGAAACAATTGTTCAAAAATCTCAAGTTCCTTACAGATATTGAAACATTTGTTCATTAGTGTAAAGGTCCTATTTTCTGTCAAACTTTTATTTTTCTTCACTACTTTCGAAACCGTTGAGAGTAATGTGACACTCATTACTGCTTTTAAGCAGTTTTTCACTTGTATAATTTTCCTAAGTGTTATAAAAACAGTTCAACAGGAGTATCATTTTTCTTACTGCTACCAAGACAGTTTTCAGTTGTATAGTTTTCCTAAATGTTATAAAAACAGTTCAACAGGAGTATCATTTTTCTTACTGCTATCAAGACAGTTTTCAGTTGTATAGTTTTCCTAAATGTTATAAAAACAGTTCAACAGTAGTATCATTTTTCTTACTGCTATCAAGACAGTTTTCAGTTGTATAGTTTTCCTAAATGTTATAAAAACAGTTCAACAGTAGTATCATTTTTCTTACTGCTATCAAAACAATTTTCAGTTGTATAGTTTTTGTAACTGCTACTGAAATAGTTGTTTAGTGATATAGGTTTCATTATTGCCAAGGGATCGGTTGTTTTTATGTATATATTTTTCTGTTTACCATTGAAAGAGTTAGTCAGTAGTATAGTTTTCCTTACTGCTATTAAAAAGTTGTTCAGTAATTTCATTTATTTTACTCCTCTCAAACCAGTTATTCACCAGTATCACTTTCCTCATTGCTATGAAAGCAGTTGTACAGTATTATAATTTTCTTTAATGCCGTCGAAACAGTTGTTCATGAGTATGGTTATCCTCATCTCTATCTTAGCAGTTGAGAACAGTATCATTTTCCTTGAAACTATCTAAAAAATTGTTCATTAATATAATTTTCGTTAGTGCTAAGTAATCATTTCTTTTCTTGCTATCGAAAGAGTTGTTCATTAAAATAATTTTCCTTACTACTACAAAATCAGTATTTCACGAGTATCATTCTTTATTCTCCTATCGAAATAGTTGTAAATAGTACCATTTTCCTCACTGATATCGAGTAACGCTTCTAGTAACTTATTCCCTAACGCTATCTAAATATTCGTTCTTTAGGATGATTTTCTTCACTAATATCGATACAGTTGTTCATCATTACCATTTTCCTCGCTTCTCCTGAAGCAGTTCTGAATGGTATCATTTTCCTCAAAACTATTGAAAAAGTTGTTCAGAGTCATTTACCTTACTGTTATTGACACAGTTATTCAGTAGAGCCATTCTTTTTCACTGCCGTCATACTAGTTGTGAATAGCATTTTCCATAGACTAATCAAACAGCTTTTCATTACTGCTACTATTCTCATTCGTATCGAGGTAATAGTTACATAGTGTAAACTATTGTTTATTAGTATCATTTCCATTACTGCTATCGAAACAGTTCTGAACAGCTTTATTTTCCTCAAAGTTATTGAAACGTTTGTTCAGTAACATCACATTCCATACTGGTATCAAAACAGTGCTCCATTAGTGATATTTTTCTCAGAGCTATAAAAACATTTGTCCAATAGTGTCCAATTCCTTACTGTTATTGAAACAGTTGATCAGTAGTATGATGTCCGTTGCTGCTATCGAAGTAATTATTAATAGTATCATTTTCCTCAAAGCTACTGAAACATTTGCCTAACTGCTATTGATACAGTTGTTCAGTAGAAGAACCATTTTCTTTACTGCTACCGAAACAATTGTGCATTATTATCATTTTCATCACTGCTACAGAATGTCCAGTAGTATCTATTTCTTTACTCACATACAGACAGTTTTTCAGTAGTATCATATTTTCTACTGCTATCGAAGATGTTACCAGTAGTATCACACTCCTTAAGCTATCGAAAGAAGTGTTCACCAGTATAATTTTCATTAATGCTATCGAAACTGTTGTTCAGTATTATAGTTTTCCTTACAGTTATTTTTACCGTTTTCCAATAGTATAATTTTCTTTGCCGCTTCCGAAACTGCTTTAAATAGTGTAATTTTCTTAACTACTATCGAAACAGTTCTTATTTAGCATAATTTTTCTCAATACTATCGAAGTTTTTCTGCATATTGTCATTTTCCTTACTGCAAGCGAAACATTGGTTCAGTGGTATCATTTTCCTCACAACTATCGAAACATCTATTGGTAGTATTATATTCCTTAATGCTATTGAAACAGTCGTTCGCTAGTCTGATTTTCTTCATTAATATCGAAATATTAATACTATTTTTCACTATCATAATTTTCCTTACTGGTTAGGAATCAGTCGCTCACTGATATAGTTCCCCTTACTGCTATAGAAATATTAGTTTATTTGCATCCTTTTCCTCAGTCCTACGGAAATAGCTGTTTAGTAGTATCATTTTCATCAGTGCTACTGAAACAATTGTGAATAGTGTTATTTTCCTCAAAGTCATCGAGACAGTTGTTCTAGTTGTACTATTTTTCTTACAGCTATTGAAAAAATTATTAGATTGAATTATTTTCCTTACAGCTATTGAAAAAAGTGTTAAATGATGTTATTTTCCTTACAGCTGTTGAGAAAGTGTCAGATGATATTATTTTCCTTGAAGCTATTGAAAGGCTTCTTGAGTAGAGTCATTTTATTTAGTTCGCACTAAACAGTTGTTTATTATCATGGCTATTCTCACTCATATCTAAAGTGTTGTTCTCTTGTATCATTTATTTAACTGCTATCAAAACAGTTGCTCAATAATGTCCTTTTACTTTCTGTTGTTGAAACAGTTATTATTTTCCTTACTGCTATCGAAACAGTTGTTCATTAGTATCACATTCCTCTAAGCTATCCATACAGTTGTTCAGTAATATAATTTTCCTTCTTTCTATCAATATAGTTGTCCATAGCATAATCTACCTCAAAGCTATCGAAATAATTGTTCAATAGTGTCATTTTTTTTACTGCTACTGAAAATATTGTTGATCGGTATAATTTTACTCTGTGTTATCAAAACAGTTGTTCATTAGTATGATTATCCTCACCGCTATCGAAACATTTGTTCAGTAGTATACATTTCGTTACTGCTATCAAAAGAGTTGTTCACTTGTACTTTATATTAGCTTTTATCAAAACAATTGATCCCTAATATATTTGTCAATAGTATAATTCTCTAACTGCAATTGCAACAATTGGTCGCCAGTATCACTTTTATTAGCGCTATTGAAACGGTTTTCCAATTGAATCATTTTCGTCATTGTTACAAAACATTTGTTCCATAGCATAATTCCTTATACTCTTATCGAAACAGTTGTTTAGTATTACAGTATTTTTTACTGGAATAGAAGTGATTGACACTAGTGTCATATTCCTCACTTCTGTCGAAACAGCTGTTCGGTAGTTTCATTTCTTTTACTCTTATCGAAACAGTTGTTCACTAGTATCACTTTCTTCTTTGAAACAGTTGTTCACTAGTATCACTTTCTTCTTTGAAATCAGTTGTTCATTAGTATCACTTTCTTCTTTGAAACAGTTGTTCACTAGTATCACTTTCTTCTTTGAAACAGTTGTTCACTACTATCACTTTCTTATTTCGAATCAGTTGTTCACTAGTATCACTTTCTTTTTTGCTTTCGAATCAGTTGTTCACTAGTATCACTTTCTTCTTTGTTTTCGAATCAGTTGTTCACTAGTATCACTTTCTTCTTTGCTTTCAAATCAGTTGTTCACTTAGTATCACTTTCTTCTTTGTTCGAATCAGTTGTTCACTAGTATCACTTTCTTCTTTGCTTTCGAATCAGTTGTTCACTAGTATCACTTTCTTCTTTGTTTTCGAATCAGTTGTTCACTAGTATAATTTTTCTTTTGGCTATCAAGACAGTAGTATTATGTAAATGATATTCAAATAAATTTCTAGTTAACGGTGAGGCAATTAATTATATGTAAGTGACATGCAAATTAATAATCAATACATAATTAATGGTTTATTAATTAAAGGCTAATTGATATGCAAATAACATTTAATATTCACATTTGAATTATGACTACGTCATCAACACCAGAGGGCTCGTTGCTAGGTTCTTCTTTCACTTATATAAAATCCCAGTCTGTTTTAAGCAGATATCGTTAATACACGTTAGTTAAATCACAGACTTAAACAGACAGAAACAAATAGTAACAGTGTATGTCTCACAAAGGCAGATGGTGTTTCTATCAGCAGAAAGTGTTACTATACTTCCATAGAACCGCATACAGGTTTCAACTTGTCTCAATTTATGTCTATAGTTTTAATTGATCTTACTATAATGGACGTAGCGTGTATGTCAGTATCTATGTATGTAACCAAAACTCCTACGCCATCTACTGAATGGCATCACAAACAAAAATCCATAAAAAAATTCCACACTTTGGGTATTCACCATTCAAACAGCTAGAAAAAATAACTGTGGTATGTGCAACAACTATTTCTTTATAATAGAACACAATTTTAAATAAAACTACTCTCCTCACAACAAGAACACGGCTTTCACTAGGACTGTACGTGAGGGTTTGTCTACATCTCTATTGATGTAATTTTTTAAATGTAACGCTGAGAAACTAGAGTTCTTAAAAACCTATTATTTTTTTCAATAAACGCTACAACATTTAATATATAAAATCATTACAGTTTATATCAGTAAAATCTATGAACACTCTTAGCTCTGTACATTGAATAATTTTGATGCAAGAACGTCTTTTTTCAAGGCGAATAGATGCTTTGCAATATATTAATTATATAAATGAAAACTAATGAATTAACGATACATGTTTTAGTAGTTAGGGCAGGGGTTGCAAGACACGCCGTTAGAGGGTGCCACAAGAGTGTCGGCTCGGGGATTGTGTGTGTGACAGGCGGCCATAACATAATGCATTTTACAAAAGCAGATTTCCACAGATGAACAATGTCTATGTTAAAACCATTATTTAAAGTCTGTCCATAGGATTTTAACAAATATGCTGTGACAGTGTTACTATGCTTTCACATGTGATCAATGTCTTGATTTAATTATGTTAAAACCATAATTTGCATATTTTAACATCTATATTAATACAATTGGCTACAACTAAAAATAATAAAAGAATGACTTACTGTTTATCCCTCCATTTTCTAGATAGCCATTGATCACTGAAAAACATACCTTCAAATTTCTTTGCGGACACAAGTCTTGTGAAAGTATAGATTAGATTTCTAAACTGTTCATAGCTTCTTTCAGACAATGTTCTGTGGGACACTTACTGTTTCACTTTCACTAGTGAATCACGCATATTATTAAGTAGACAGTTATAATCGTCCTACAACTAAATATAAGTGAATGACTTACTGTTTAACTTTACTATACAGTGTGGGATATTTCAACTTAACAGTCTATGATAAGTTTAACCTTTGCTCATTAGTCCCATTGAAAAAACAATACCCTTTCTACATTTTTCAAAACTTTGTGTACATTTAAACTTAGTTGTTTTCCAAATACACAAATGAACATCACCTACATTTAACTATAGTTCTTCAATTATTTCACTTTATAGAAAGATTGTAATTTACAAAACAATATTCTGTAATTAATTTATATAAAACTCACATTTCGTCATGGCCCAATATATTATAATGTAAATAAAATTAACAAGTATCATACATACTTAACGAAAACCTTAGGTACTATAAGCATCATAATTTACAATTTAATGGATTAGATTTCGTACAAAGTATACCCATTGCTACTTAATATGTAATGTTTTATATAGTTTGTAAACAATAATATACAATTCTTTTGATTTACAACATTCGGTTAAAAGTTCAGTTCAATTATCTCGTGTTATAATTTCCACAGATTAAAAAATATAAATTATTAATACGAAACAATTATTAATTAATTAATTAATGTTACAGTAAGAACTAAAATTAGTGTAGTTATAAGTCCTGAAAGGGCTCTTATTTTCATGTTTAGCTTTATAAGTTAGTTGGGTTTAAAGGATAAATAACAATTACTGTTGTTACCTCTTTCCCTAGTACACCTTACTATCTGAATATACTCTGTACGTTTGCTTCCTGACATTTGTCACGTGTTTGATATTCAAGGCCACTGCTCAGCTTGGTCAAGTTTAGAAAAAGTTTTGACCTTTAATGTTAGCTAATACAGATAACACTTTCGTTTGAATGTAGAACACTATGTGATTTTCGGTGTTACTAAAAGAAGGAGGTGATCAATATGGCAGATAAAAACAAAAGTTGAACACTGGTGCTATTTATGTATTTACATTATACTTAATATTGAAAATGAACAGTTCATACTCTACATAACCATATATTTCTACATAAATTTAATGATTGTCATACTTTAACTTCAGTTCTTGAATGTCACTGAATTTAAAAGTCAGTTTGCTTGTAATTAAGCACAAAGTTACACAACGGGCTATCTGTGCTCTGCCCACCACGGGTATGGAAGCCCGGATTCTAGCATTGTAAGTCCGCAGACATACCGCTGTGCCACTGGGGAGTTTAAAAGTCAGTAAATAATCAACATGTGAAATGTATGAGATTTACAATTTCATTATACAATACAACAAATTATATTTGTACATACTCCAATGGTGACAGAGTTAGTATTGATAAGCTCAGTTGTTGTGTCTCCTTCACCACTAATAATCAGACTGGTGCTGTTGTACTACATGAAAGAAAGAAAGAAGAACCTGCCTTTAAATGTAAGTATATCGTTACATATATTTCTTTACTTATAATTCTAATTTTTGTGTTTCATCGATATAATAATGTTGTTTTCAGTCATATGCATTATATTAATAAATAATATTGCTATGATCTACTAATTATATACAATTTTAATATTCGTATTCGACAACGCACCCTCTGGTGACACTTTATGGAACAATGATGTAATGGCCGCCTGTCATGGCGGCCTAGCAACGCATCCTCTGGCGGTGAATATGTAACTATGACGTCATCGTCTTTGATGGCATCGCCCCACCACACACACGCCCAGAGTCCGACACACGTGTGGCGCCCTCTAACAGCGTATCTGGCAACACCCGCCCTAACTACTAAAATACTTATCGCTAATTCATTAGTTTTCATTTACATGATTAATATATTGCATAGTATCTATTCTTTTTGGAAAAGGGGCGTTCTTCTTTTTGGAAATAACGACATACGATAATTTTAGCATATTTTAATTTTACTCCATAATAAATAAAGGATTCGGACATATTGCATATTTTATATTTTCCAATAGGTCGTTTTTCACTTATATAAAATCCCAATATGTTTTAAACATATCGTTAATATACATTAGTTAAATCAGGGTCTTAACGAGACTGAAACAAATAGTAAGAACGTACGGCTTACAAAGCCAGAAAGTGTTTCTATAGGCAGACAATGTTACTATACTTTCGTGGGACAACATACAGAATTCAATTTGTCTCAATTTATGTTTATATTATATGTGTTTTACAAAGGTGGATGGGTGTTTCTATAGGCAGATAGTGCTACTAACACATTTAACGTACAGTAGCATATGATTATATTTTTCACTTCTATAATTCATTCACATGACGCTTTTGCATTTTCTGGGGGTTTATATGTAAAACATTTATCCCTAATTCATTAGTTTTCATTTCTATAATTAATGAATTGTATAACATATATTCGCCCTGAAAAGGACGTTTACATAAACTTATAAATAATATACAATAACTTGATTTTCATGTTCATCTTTATAAGTCGATTTGATTCACCCAACTTCAGTTGTAAGAGATCTAAGTCAATAACTATGTTTAACCATTACTATTTTAGCAAATTGTGTCCTTATCTTTCATAGATCTTTGTCTAGAGCTTGTTTCATAATGCTTTATGCATAATGCTGGCTAACACAACTCTTGTATACATATGATATCAACAATGTATGTAAGTAAAATCACAAACTCTAAATAAGACTGTTGTCACACATACTGAAACATGTATTCACAAAACTTCAAGTATTCGGGATTATGACCTTAAATCAACTGTTCAAATTTATAGTTATTCATTCACTGAAAACTTGCAAGAAAGATCAGACAACAGATTAATGCTGATGTTCCTTGTAAATATTAGAAGTGAGAAACCTTTTCATCATTAAAGGTGAATATTTTAAATATTTCCACATTTGCTTGATTGTTGTTATGTCCCCAATTCTTGTAAACCATTTCCAACAAAATAAATCAAGTTCTGTGAGTTTTACACAATGCAGAGATTTTTAAGAATTTGTAAATAAATTTGTACTTTCAGTCCTTAATTTGTTACTTCATTCATAATCTCTTAATGGTACTATTCTGGTTGCATTATCTATTTGTCAATCTTCATTCAGTACGTCAATAGTCTGGTTGTGAAGAGTTTGTTCAACATACACACCTCAATCCTCCAAATGCATGAGAACATTCCAACCCATTGTTGTTATAGGTGTGTCTTGCAGAAGTACAGCCAGTTTTACAATTGCACTTGAAAACACTATGTAGTGCAAATGGAACTTCCATCTCCTTGGGCACCGATCCTCCATTAAAAATAATCCACCATCAGTTGAGTTGGCTCAATTAGTCCACTCTTCCCATCCATTACTGTACTTGAAAATATACCATAAAACTTTGGTAATGAGCAGCTGTGGTAGATGGAAGAAGCATCGAGGATGGACAAAGACTTTACTAATCACTATTGTATCATAAAATTGTTCATGGTGGAGACAGTTCAATTCTACAATTCGTTTTCTATTATATATAGAAAGGCCTGAATCCCTGCAGCCTCTATATGATCAGATGTAGATGCTCCATCACTAAATTTAGCAGCTTGTTACCTGAATTGTGCATTACTTTAGAACCTCTTCAATGCTATACCCTTATTTGACAGATTAAGACTATCTTTAGCATTTTTAACTTTAGCATCTTTCTTTTCTTTATGACACTGTTTTACTCCAATATGATTATTGTCATTTGAATAGAGGCAGAGTATTATTAACCGATCTTGTTCTCACCATCAAGCATAGTAAAGAAGCAAACTCTATAGTTTTCTCACAATCAAGAAATCAGCACTCCCTTTAACGGGATATATCTTACATTGTGTATTTACAACTTGTCGTTAAGAATGGTTTATAAACTTATGCTTGTTTGTTGTGTTTGGTAGGAACTACTCTTTCTTGGACTTAAAGATCATGTTTCCTTTAAATGAAAGTCGTTTCTATGTGTCCTTTTGAGCATTATTGATTTACAACATATTTTGTTTCATACTGTTACTCTACAGAATCAGTGCAAAACTGGCATATGTCATTGTAGGTGATATCCATGGGAGCCTTACTAATAAGGATCCCCCCCCCCGTCTAGACCATATTGAATATTATTATTGATTCATATACTTCTGAACCAATATACAGTCTATAACACATCTTCTGCACTGGTTTGTTAACTTTTCTGAAGAGATCAGATAGTTCAAATAGGACAAAAAGATGAGTACACAAATCAAATCTAAATACTGTCTTTGGTCTCCTTTGCTCTCTGATGCAGTAATGAATCAATGAAATAAGAGCTGGGAATCAACATCCACTGCTTCTCCATTCTCCTTCTCAGCCTGTTTGACTGCTTGTCCACATGTTTTGAATGAGTAATTTATCACATTTTTTCTAATAAATGTTTTCATGATCCTGTGACCAACTTTCTTAGAAACATCTACATTAACAGTATTGTATAGAGTGGAATCAAAACCAAGGGGATTCTTCTTTTGGGGAAAGCCAGGAAACTCCTTTGTGTCTTTCCGATCCCTTTTAACACGTGCCTGTATAATATCCCTTTGTTGCTCACTTATCATATATGATACTCCAATTAGCTTTTGTAGTGACCAGTTAACTTCTTCACAAGATGGCATTGACAATGGCTAAATACATGTTTCAACTCTGTCTTTCCTCTACTTTTTTTCAATCCACCACTTGTATTCATGGTCCTCATGATAAATTGCTCAGTGATGAGATTTAAAAATAATCCAAGCCCAAAAGTAGTCACTTGTATGACTAACATGGTGAACACCTTCAATATTCTGGAACATTTAAGTTAATTCAGTCTTCAGGTGTGACATTTTTTAACAGCTGTCATTTCCACTCCCATTTTGTACATTAGTAATCAACTTCTAAGAAATAGTATAAGGAGTTTGAGGATTTCTAATGGGGATTTTAAGATGTAAGATATGTTATTATATACCTATTTCACTGTTCTTTTGGTGTCTTTTGTCTATCATTTAATGTTTTTAAGTTTTCTATATGCTTTTGGTTGTATATTAATTAAAAAAAATTCATTTATTTAGTTTCCTTTCCCGTTTTACTATAAACACGTGAAACAGAAAATCATTGAAGTTTTCCTTGTTCTAGTTTTTGTGTTTCTTTGTTCTATATAGTAGGTAATTTATATTCTGTCCGAGGGTATATTACATTAGCGCAATACATCTGTATTGAAAGGTTTACTAACTGTATTATCCTTGCTGGCTGAATTGTCAGTGTCTGTATGCTACAGTAGACCGATTCTATCAGAAAACAAGGGTCACAAGGTGGTGTTAACTGAATAAAGAAAGAGTTTACCTATTGAATTCAAACACACTTTGTTGGTTCAGTTCTATCTGGAGATCTTTGAGTGCAGATGGCATTTGAGATTATCACGTTTTAGTTCTACAAAAGTCAACCCTGAGAAAGCGAAGGCTATGGGAGTAAGCACTGTCTAATAAATATTTGACTGTGGCCCTTTCTGTGGAAGTACACACACCATTTTCTTTTTATTTAATAATAAAGGTTATGTTCTTTAATTCAGAATTTGTCTAATCTCGTTACTTCATACTCAAGAATCCTCAGTCAAGTTTCCAAATACAGACTACTCCAAAAATGTCCTGGTTGAATCTGTTGTTATTAACTGATATATCTATCTTGTGCAGAAATCAGTTCAAATGAGAATCCCAACTAGTTAGACGTTTAGGTTCCATGATAACACGATTTCTTTTAAATGTTTTGTCTTGATAATGTGTGCATTAGCCCTTTCATAACCTCTTGAGCAAAAATGAATGCTTTTGATATTATAATAACTTATTCTGAATGTAGAGGTACTCATGACCAAGAGGAAAAGTTTGGTGGAAAAAAACAGTTACAAAAAAATACATAAAGTCAAATAGAAACCCTATTTGCCAATGATATAAACGTCCATGGTATCAGCCAGCCTGCAACCACAATCTCAGAGAGATATGCCTATGTTTAAAGCATCCAGACTATTCAAGCAGATAATACCCCAAAGAACTGATCTTGGAATAAGGTAATCATGGATGATGTGGGATATTTGGAGTGGAATAGCAGCTGTCAAGTTCATGAGCATGTATGAAGGTCTCTATAAGAATCCTAGGCTGTCACCAGTCGAAGCTTTCTGGCCCCAGCTCTGATCTAAACTGTTGGTGACCAGTGGAGAAAGGCTGTATATGCTACTGGTGGGTGATCTCTGGCAGCTAAAGTTCTGTTCCTGTCAAGTGAGACAATGGGCACCCATGGGAGGGACTATGAACCCCGAGTGGACGTACATTTTCTCACTAAAAGATTCTCCGTGATACCTGGGGTCAATAGGATTGTATGATGAGCTACCCATAGTAATTCATTAACCTGGAACAGGAATCAACCAACCATCTGAATGCCAGAGTTTCTATTAATTAACAGCTTCTGTCTGGAGTTGAAAATACTGGCAGCTTATTAATTTATCTCTGCTAGGGATCCCATGAAGGAGAGGCTTTGGTCAGATGCACTGGTCCCTTCAATTGAATCTAAAAAGATCACATTCCCTGTAGTCAAGCAGATGGTTAAAGAAGACCTATATCAGTTTTTAAAGTGCTTCAGGCATGTCACTGCTTGGAATAGATGCACTAAGGAACAGGTTGTCCAATGCCTGATCCCGAGCTAAAATGTTCCAGCCCGATGCAACTGAACACTTGGACAAGAAGTAGCAGCATGATTAGTATATATGAGCTGAAATGCCGATTCAACCTAAAGAAGAATCAGGTAATTTATTGGGCCGAGTTCAAGGCCTAAAAAAAGATCAGCACTGAAGGACTGACCATCTACATGAATAATCTGTGTCACTTGCACAGTAATGCATACACACCAATGGTCTCTTAGATAAAGAGGATATCATGGTCAATAAATATCTTGAGGGATTTCCATCAAACTTATGCAACAGCACTTTTATATGTCAAAACATGCTGTGAAGTAGTCACTTTCAGAAAAAATGAAGCCTGTAATGGCAGTTGTAGTAAAAAATACCCCGAGCACATGGCACTACCCAGGTACCTCTTCCATATCAGGCTATACCCAAGTGAAGAGCTAACAACCAGCCATCTACAAGCTTCGGCACTCTGATGCATCTACACTGGTCTCCAATGAGTGGACAGGGCTATGCAAGTTTGCCCACAGATTATGTGCCACATCAAGGTCTGCCAAATGGGTGTGTCACACAGGAAGAGCTGTCTATAGAGTACATGCCACGCAAAGGTATGTCTATGGGGTATATGCTTCATTCAAGTGCGATACTACAAAGTGACTTTGTAATATTTCATCATCTGAACATGCAACACAGAAATGCAGACAAATCATTTCACCAAAGCGAGACCATATTCATTCATGTAATTTCTTAACCCTAGACACCATGTGAGAGTTGAAACCACGGTAATTTCCACTACAGCAATTGAAAGTCATGAGAAAGAATACTCCACTGGTAGATAGATACCACTTAATGATTCAGGAGCTCCAAGATGAGCAACTGAAGGACCCTGGCCTTTACACCAAGGCCAAGCCTGACCAGCACTTGTAGACCGGCACTTGTATGAGCAGTTACAAGTGTAAGGAGGTGTGCTGTTCTATTTATATCAGTACACAAAGCATGAGGCTCTGACAGTGCTAAATATAGTGATTCTCAGAGCTCTGCGACAAGAAATAATCCAGACTTTGTACAACAAAAAGACTAGAGGGCAACAAGGTATAACCCACAATTGTGTTAACATGCAACAGCGGTTCTTCTGGCTGGGAGAAAGTAAAGATGCTCATAGATGATGAGAATGCTCTACTGTGTGAGCTGCCAACACAGGATAAACTCCAACAAAGAAATATTGGGTCTTATCTGCAAAGGCTATCCCTGGATGTTGTTGCTCTACTCCTAGAGACTGTAAGAGTTAATCAATACTTACATGTTACTCTCAACTTTTTCCCAAATTGGGCTGAAGCTCATCCATTAGTTGATGTGCTGACATAGACCATTGTTAATATGTTAGCTGAGAACTGAATAGTATGATTTGAAGTACTGGAAGAAATCCATACAGATCAGTGAGACTAAATTCAGCAGTAAGTTGCCAAGTTGTATAAAGTTTTAGATGTGGTGAAGACTAATTTCAACTTACCCCCAGTCTGATGGTTTGACAGAATAGGTAATATAGACTATCAAGCAGATGTTTGCGAAGTTTGATAATCCCAACAGAGCCAACTGGGGTGAGTACTTGCTATATACAATGATAGCATACAAAGCAATCGAAATGTGATCAACATACTGCTGGCCAAACATGCTCATGTTTGAATGGGAATTGTTACTTCCTGTGAACGTTAGTTATGGTCCTCTACCACGAGAAGTCTCTTAGCGTCTTAAGTGTATTTAGAAGGGCTAAGGTTAATGATAGGTAATGCAAATCAAATCACCCGACAACAACTATGAACGGCAAGAACCTTGACAGAAGTGTATGATTAGACAGTGAAATAATGGATGTAAGAATGTCTTACAGAAATTAAACCACTATTATATAAAAGATTAGTGGATGATACTTTTACAGGATTTGAGAATGATGAACAGGTTGAGAAGCTTCTGAATATCTAAATAAACAATATAGAAATATTAAATTCACTGTGTAAAAATAAAAACACCTCCTATCTACTGTTCCTGGACAAACTGGTCATTAAAATGGTTGGGAAGTTTGAAATTGGAATTCATCATAAATCTTTGTTTTTAGGTTTATATTTTAACTATAATAGTTTCATATATATATATATATAAATATCTCATTAGAATTTAGCTATAAAGAGTTCATAAACTTACCAATAATATAAAACTCTTTAAAAAAAGAAGTAAAGAATATTAAATGTTATTTAAGTAAGAACGATTTTCCAACGAAAGTAATAACTAGCATAACCAACGAGTACATCAAAAACTTCCACCCCTAAAGAGGAGATACATATTGCACCAGAATGACTTTTCATATAACACTACCACTACCCATTCAACGTAAACATGCTTGAAAATAAAGAAACAACTAGGTAATTTACTGTGCAATTTATCCGCAAGTATAACTTCGAGTCATCCTTAAACTTATCGTCAGAATAAGGAAACTTAAGGACAAAATAGGCAAACCAAACTCTCGAATGTCATCTAGTTGTGTAAATGCTCTAAGTATCTAGAGTATATATATAAGATCTACTTCAAAAAATCTGGCAAATAGAATAAAGGAACACAGTTTATCGAGTTATGTGGAAACATGAAATATTCTGAAACATAAGCCAGTTTGTTGTGACAATCCTGCAACTATTGAGCAGTTTCAAATTATTGGAACTGTAGCAGATAATTATTTATTACGAATTAGATACATTGACCGTTAGAAGTCTAAATCTGGAACTAAGTAGGCAGTCTAGTACTGATGAGCTTTTATTAAGTGTAATTAAACTAATACTAAGTATTTGTCAAAAACATTCGAGGTTAGCCAGCTGTTGAAAAAAAAACCGTATTGTTACGTCTCTGGTCGTTTGTTAACTACCCGTAAAAATTCTTTCCGAAGAACTTCAGCGATACAAGTCCTTTCTTAAATAAAACTAGTTTATTCTTTCTCAATACAACTTTGCAATACACTTAATTTCCACATTCACTTTAACTTAAACACACGCTATAATTCTCAATGAACGATTCACGCGCTTTACTTACTCAATTGTCTTCAATCTCTTTGTTTGCTATTCTATTCCCCCATTAATTTCGCTTTATCTGGCACACTTATATAAAGAATAGAGGGCGCCTAGCAAATACTGGATTATTCGTGATGTTCCCCGATCCTTCTAGAATATCATGACGTGTTACTAGCATCACGTGACTTCCGCTGTCGTAACAGTATATTTCTTGCTTCAACGATATCGTGTGCACCATCTGAGGCTAAAACATAATGACATTTATTTCCAGCTTTGTAAACAGGCAAAAAGCTGCGCTGCGGAAGCGTGTAGAGGTCATTACTGTTTAGTTCTACTCTTTATCACACAGCACGAGTATTAATTATCTTTGATATATTAAAATAGTATAACGTCTACGATCTCTTGTTTACGCCTTTAGGCGAAACCTGGACGTTATTAGTAATCAGGCTTCAGTCTTGTTTGACTAGTTGGTCTATTCCTTTCTCCTGTTGACTATCTGATAATATTATTATCTAGTTTCTTAGTGTATCGTGATCTTGATATCAACAATGTTACAATCTAAGAAGGACTTCAGTTCTTGTTCTCATCTTCATGGGCCTTTCTGCCATGGGGGCGTTATAATGTGATGGTCCATCCCACTATCCGTTGGCAAAAGAGTGCACAAGAGTTGGCGGTAGGTGGTGATGACTAGCTGCCTTCCCTCTAGTCTTACACTGCTAAATTAGGGACGGCTGGTGCAGATAGCCCTCGTGTGGCTTTGCGCGAAATTAAAAAACCAAACCAAAACTCATCTTCATAATAACCAATTCTATCTTCGAAACCAATAACTACCTGATAAACTTCGAAATGTGAAGAATGTTATAACGTAACAAAACATTCAAGCTTTGACCTCACTTCCCTAACAACCAGCTCAAAAAAGAAAACTCTTAAGCTATTCATCGAGTGGTTAAAGGAGCCTTCCTAAAATACAGATGAGTTATAGGTTTTAATTTGAATAACCTGACCCATGATAAGATATTCTTATGCAGTATTTCTATAGAAATTAGTGACCATTGTAACTAAACATAGTGTCTCTTTATTTTGGTGATGTACTTTGTTGTTGTCCTACTATTAATAATTAAGACCCTTTGTGTTAACATCATTATATTTTTATCATGAGACTTTGTACGACTGTATAAACGGATTGAACTTGCTACAGCGTACTACAATTCTGAAATGCAGCTCTTGGCTCTTAAATATTTTGTTTAGGTCTCTATTTTCGGATCCTGGTGTTTAGTTTTCAAATTAGAAAGATGGTTTCTAATGAATAACGTGTATTGCAAATTCTTAATGTAACATACAGCATGAATTCGTAACCAAGGAAATCGCGTGCAAGCAACAGATAAAATATTCGCACGTGAGCTGCTGTCCATTATCTATTCCACTTCTTACGTGAAGATGCTTCCGACTAAATACACGATAATGCAGAAGAATGCGGACTTAGGTTATTCAGGCTATAAACATAGATTTTTTTCCATTTTCATAATAGTTATCCTCATTTACTAGATCAACTACACGTGACGAGCGACCTCGGTGTTGACCAACGGAGTTTTTCTCCTGTTCGAACAGAACGAGCTCATCTTTTGTTGCTAGGCAACTATTACTTTATACTTCATTACCAGCTTACTTATTTACAAGAGCACGTGAACTTTTCACGTGAAAGAGCTGACCCTGCTTAGGTTTTGTTTGGAATCACCTCGAACTAAAAGCACTCTTTCGAAAACTTTCAAGATATACTCAGTAGTAGATTGTTGGTGGAAAACAAAAGGTCCTGAAAAAGAACGAAATCTGAAGGCAAGTTCTGTCATTGCCCAGCAACACTATTGATTAACAGAAGAATCCTAAAAGTCAACCAAGGTCAGTGATCGTGCTCCATTCAAAAATCGAAGGAGTATTTTCTCAGAGGCATTTTGTAGAAGGTACGTTTAATTCACAGCATAGAAAATTTCATAATGACATTGTTTCGGAAAGTTATGCAAAGTTACAAAAATTCTATAACACGCTTTAGAAGGGTTGTTCACTTCCACCAGGAACTTTGTAATCACATTATTGATCAAGGAGAACTGAAACCGCTTTTAAGAAAGATATTTTTAACTCTCTTTAGTTCTTTTTGAAAATAATGGTATTTAACCACAATATGATAAATATCACCTTAGTTTACAGATTTTAAGATTATTTTGTAGCTAATATATCCTACGTAATATATACCTACTTATATCGCTATACAATCCTCTTTACGTAGTGTGTAAGATTTTATCTCGTGATTCTATGTAGTGTAAAATATCCTGTATTTAAGTCTACAGAAATGTTATTTGTGTATTTTTATGTAGAGTGCAAGATGTTATTTATGTGTTTCTATAGTATAAAAATGCTATTTGTGTTCCTAGAATAAAGTTAACGATCTTAGTTTTATACGCTTCAGTGTAGTATATAATTGTTATATATATAGTACATAAAGGACAGCAGGTGTGAAAATCACGTTCTCCTTTGGTCATGGCAAATTTGTGTCGTAGGGTTTAAACGATACAGAAGCTGTGAACTTCAGGAATATAAAACTGAGTCATTATTATTTTTGTACATAATCGTTTGTTCGGCTCCGAATATAATTTGTTTCCTATAAATATATACACAGTGTTTTATTCGCCTATTTATCTCTCTAATAACTTTCTTGTTGTATTTGTAACTGTAATATTGATGTTTAGGTTATTTAATAATTGCTGATGGAATTAGTCTTGTGAATTTTTACTGCTACAGTTATTTGTAACTACTAAAACCTTCAGCTTTTTTTTGTTTTTACTTTTAGTCATTTGACACAAGATAACATATCATTACATAATAAATGTCAGATGTGTTGAAGTCTATATGTACGAGTTGGGTTTCGTTTAGCTTGTCTCTAGAAGGCTGTGTTGAAATCTATAGGTACAAGTTGGGTTTCGTTTAGCTTGTCTCGCGAAGGCTGTGTTGAAATATATAGGTACAAGTTGGGTTTCGTTTAGCAATGACAAATGATAGCTTATTTTCAGTCCTTGATGAAGGTGTTATTTGCGAGCTTTGATGGATGATAAATATTCAGCAATAAGATGAAGTCGTCTAACACGTGCGCAAGTCATTTGGGGTCTTGACTAATTCTAAGATTGTTACAAGAACAATTGGGAAATTCCTCGAAAAATAAGGCTCTTGGGCCTTATAATATTTCCCCAAAGATTTTAAATGAGGTTAATGATTGGATATGTAAGCCACTTCATACTAGGTTTTGTATGTCAAGAGAGGGGATAAAAATTATCCTGGTAATTATAAGTCTTCTATCAGTGATGGAAAAAGTTTTTGAAAGTCTGATAAACGATGCTGTGCAAAGTCATTTAACAAAGTTTTAAATTTTGTTGGATATTTAACATTGTTTCACTAGGGGAAAATCTTTCCTTACTAATAATTGACATTCTTTGAAGGGGTTACTGTTTATGAAGGTGTGGATTTGGTGTATCATGATTTTCAGAAAGTATTTGACAAGTTGCCACACAGAAGGCTTGTTAAAAAAATATATCATGTCTTATATGTGTGCGGGATAAATTGGCTCATTGGATAGAAAACTGGCTGGATGGAAGAAAGCAAAAGATTATTATAAATGGAGTTCACTCAAACTAGATTAATGTCACAAGTGCGGTACCTCAAGGTTCAGTATTATGACCTTTACTATTTTTGATTGGCATCAATCACAAAGATAAAGGAATGGTCAATAAATTACTTAAACATGCTGGTGATATTAAGGTCATAGGTATTACTGGCTATTAGGAGGAGGATGCTGCTTTACAAAAGGATTTAGATAATTTGGCGAGTTGGGCAAATAAATGATAGATGGCATTTAACTATAATAAATGCAAAGTAATGCATGCAACTTATCATAATTTTGATAGGAACAACCTTAAGAGTGCTATGGAAGAAAAGAATATTGATGTTCTGATTGATCAGTATCTCAAGCCGTGTGCTGTTGCTAGTGGCAGAGTAAATAGGGCTACAAGTTCTATATACAGAAATATTTAACATACAAGTAAGTCTAAAAATGTTATAACTTCATTGTAGAATTCACTCATTAGGCTTCATGTAGATTATTGTGTTCAATCTCGGGCACCTTATCTTAGGAAGGAAATGAATTGTTGGAAAAGGTCCATAAGAAAACTACTAGAATTATACCTGGGTGAATAGGTTGTCATACAAGAAGATGTTAAGATTTCTAACATTGTTTTCGTTTGGAAAAAGAATAGTTAGAAAGAATTTGATGTATTTAAGACTATTAATGGAATTGATAGTGTCAATGTATCATCTTTCTATTTTCGTCTTTAAATTTGATAACGATAGGACTAGAGGCTACAACCATAGACTTTAGCAGAGTAGGAGTAATTTTTAATTACGACTGTTTTTGGAACGGAATGCTTTCATGTATTGTGGAAGCTGTAGATTTAAGGGAGCTTAAGAGTAGGCTTAATAAATATTTGAACGATAAGGACTGGCTTTGAAGGGTTTTCTTAGTTGTTTAGTTTAGTGCATGGGATAGCTTAGATGGACAAACGAGTCCCTTGTTTTCTTTAAATGTTATTACCAGAATTGTTCAAAATTTATTTTATTTTGTTTCAAGGTCGTGAAGAATATCAATGATGACCCCATCAGTTTCTGCTGACGGCACATGTTTTATGACGTGTCTGTTTGTTATTGAAGGTTTGGTTCTCACAGCGTCCCCTGCTTCTCATTCCATTCGAAACTCCCGCGTGATGAACTTTGTACACAATACTATTTTAACACCTAATTTGAAGCTCCAGGATAAAGACAACTTTCCCCTTTCTTTAGGAAACGGATCTAATTTTAACGACAATGGTCACAAAGAAAGTGTATCGTCTTTTTTTTGCCACTTTATATTCTTGACGAGTCACTAAATGGCACTTCAGCCCAAACAAGTGTTAAACGTACTTTATTACTAATCAAACAAATACCCAAGAAAGAACAGGATAACACTCAATTTTTACATAAAGAGCAAGTTTATGTTTCTGGTCATCCCAGTAACCAGAATTACAATACAAAAGATCAAGCTTACGTTTCCAGCAATTCTAGAAGCCAGAATTATAGTACAATTTATGGCAACTTTAGCAACTGGGATTACAGTATAAAAGGACAAGCTTACATTCCCAGTGATCCCAGCAACCAGAATTACACTAAAAATGGACAAGCTTACATTTCTGGTGAACCTTACAACCAGGATTATAGAACACATAGTGCTTTGTATTCCACCAAGGACTTCAGTGGCAAAACCACAATTCTTCATTCCTACACTTCATCACAACCAAAACATTCAACTTGGACATCGCAAGAGGCACTGAATCCTACAAACTCATCAAATTCATCTTCTACAAAAGTATCTGAACCTCGGAATAAAGACAAGATAACACTACGGGGTGAGCTTACAACACATATATCAAGAGCTTCTGAAAGACCTAAAGTTTCAAACACTTTTTCACAAATGTGGAGATGGTTTCCTAGTAATGCCAGCACTGTTGTATCAAACAATCATAAGCCTCCTGGTTCAGTTTATCATCCCATGCCAAATGTACTCACGAGAATCAGGCCCAGCACTTACTACAAACCAGCCAGCAGGCCTCTAACTTTGATTAATCATCATAAGATCTCTAGCTACGGGCCACATAATCAGCTACAGAGTCTGGAATCCTCCACAAACAGAGTCCCTTCTTTGACAGTTTTAAAACCATTTTCCTTTGCTAATGAGGAAAATATTGAATATAGTTCACATTCTTCATCACAACAACTGGAAGCTACTTCAGAAAGCATTTTCTCTGACGTAGAACAACCGTCAATACCCTTGATAATACAACCTGTTTATACATCAACTGCCAATGAGTTAGTTGGGGACTTGATCAAAGGGCCTGATCTCATCATGTCCAGACCTGTTATAGTAAACGGTCTTGAACAAAACGATACCCATATTAAAACTTCTGTTATACATGAAGGATTAATCACTGTTGCTCATCAGGGTGATAAAAATGAAACTACTTATGTCAGCTCACCAGTTTTGGAAGAAGAAGAGTCAGACAGAAATGTGAGCTCTTCTGAGCCATTCAGTATAGATGAACTTTATTCTCAGATCTTTACATCTACAGAAAGTAATGTTGCCAGTGACGAGACAAATGTTGAAAACTATAACAGCTTTGCTTCTACAGAAGGCAATATTGCCAGTGAAGAAACAAATTTTGGAAGCTATAACAACTTTTTGAGTGCTTCTGTAGTAAATCCTTCCAGCATTACTGTTCCATCGTCACCGGGCGTTTTTGTTCCTTCTTCACCATCTAGTTTTTTAACACTCTCATCTCTTGTAAAGCCACCATCCTTGATGTCCCTCTTCCGGCTCTTCCTGCTGAGCATCATGATGATGATGGTACCTTCTGCATTAACGGGGATGAGCATGGTTGCATCAGTCCTGGTGAATAATGGATAAACAGAAATAACACGAGTTTAGACACTCATCGAACAAACAAGGTTATGTTCATCCCAGAACTAAAAAATCCGTATTAGAAGGGTTTTATGCTGTATATGCAGGTAAACTTAACATTTATTAAAACTGTTTGTGTTAGTTTCCTACACTACCACATATTTAATTGAAACGGATATCAATTAATGTAAAACCATCGAAATGTATTCAATCAATAAACTTTCAATGTTAGATTATTTACATGTTTTTGTTTGTATGGATCACTCTTAAACTTTAAATTTTATGAAAAGCAACAAACTCCCTTTTAAATTATTGTTGCTCTTCGGTGAGACGGCGGTAAGTTTATGAACTTACAACGCTAAAATACGAAGTTCGATTTTCTGCGGTGGAAACACTAGATAGCCCAATATAATTTTGTTTTAAAATAAACAAACAAATAATTGCTATTTTCTACATTTCCTTTAATATTATCGTACGACTAAAAAAAAGATAAAATCACTTGCCTAAGATGGGATTACATGTTTGGTGACGGAATTCGATCCCGCAACCCAGAGATTACAAGTCAAGTATCCTAACCACCAGACGATGCTATGCCTCTTTGAGTGCTTATTCACTAACTAATATAATGATTATGCCTTGTAAAAGATTTTTTACTTCAGGACGTTCACACAAAGGGTTAGTTGTGAATAGCCGTTCCTTGTTTTGAACCGATATACTAGAAAGAAGATAGCAAGTCACCATCAATTTTTGAGCTACTCTTGTGTGAACAAATAATGGAATTTCACCAGCAATCTTATAACGCACTTACAATCACAAAATGCAAAAGTAACAGTATACGAACCATGAACCCTTGGATTCACTGTTTGGGAACACTGACCAATAGGACATGCCTGTCAATGGCCTTCTTGAATCACGCTGCATTTAGTATCATAAACACATTAGTGTTTGTTTTAATTTTTGCGCAAAACTACAAGAGGGCTATCTGTGCTAGCCGTCCCTAATTTAGCAGTGAAAGAACAGAGGGAAGTCAGCTTCTTATCTCATCGCCAACTCTTGGGCTAATCTTTTATAAATGAATAGCGGGATTAACCATCACATTATAATACCCACATGGATGAAAGGGTGGCCATGTTTGGTGGGACGGGGATTCCATCCCGCGACCCACAGATTGCGAGTCAAGCGCCTTAACAAACTGGCCATGCCAAAACACACATTGCAAGTTACTTCAACAAATTTCTAAGGGTGTGATAAACACATTAGCATGACAAATTCCCAAAGTGTAATATGCACGGTACCATGGCAAATTTTATAAGTCATAAGCACATTAGTGTGACAAATGTTATACGTCATACGCATATGATCGTGAAATTTTATAATACAATACGAGATAAAGGTTGAATATGTAATAATAAAATAATCTTGGAGCCACAACCCGTCATTACAGTCCATGTTATGCCCAGTCATGCTCTATCTAATAATAGACCTGCATCAATGTTTTCATTGCAAAAGGTTCTGCTATAAGGCTGTCATGTCCAAAGCATCCCACTCTTCCCTACTGGTTTTCCCATAGTTCATCTAGTGTACAAGGACGATGGTTTCGCAGTCACCATTTCAGCTGCCCTTCTGCATAGAAATCCATAGACAGTCAATCCAGCAATTTGACCAGTATGTCCGTATGAATTAGTCTCTTTCTCCAGCTCCTTGACTTTTATGAGCGGAAGCAACTTGTGTATACATAAATTGTATCATTTTTCCAGATATAGATCCTTCTTGATCATGGTGCATATGCTGGTGGCCTTTGTGTCCATGAATTATCACTTGTTGCAAGACTTTGCACTTCACTTACCATGGCTGCTGAAGGTCTCTTTCTGGGTTGTCTTGATGCCCCAAGTTAATCGATATTGTTTTCTACTGCCTTAAAGTACAATGGATATCCGCATGTTGAAAATTCTAAATCCCCATTCTGAACAAAATTTTAAAATGAATATATGAATATTTTGCATCAGAAAAGGCTGTTACACACCCTTCCCAAAAATTATCAATTTTTGGTGCCATCATCACACTATTTATGATGACTTATGTAGCTTTGATGCATCTCATTCCACTACAACTTCATACTGGTTGTGGTAGTTACATGACATGATGATTTGCATATTAAGTTTGTTTTAACATACTGGAACTCCTGTAAGCACATTACTGTGACATAGCTGCTGTTTGTGTGTGTGTGTGTGTGTTTGCGTGTATATACGGGTTTTGACAAGTCAATATATTAGCCTAAAAGTAAAGGATTGAACTTTTATAAAAAGTGACATTAAATAGGTTCAAAATGATTTTTAGTTAGGATATATGAATGTGTTGTTAAAATAAACGACACAAAGAAAATAGTCCACTAGAAATTCTTATTACAACAATACATAGGAACATCAAAAGACAAATGGTCATGGTAGTACATAGATAAAATTTAACTCTTCTCTCAAGTTAATACACACAATCACTTGTTGGAATATTTCTAGTACAATAACTTACATGACAACTGATTAACAATTATAACAAACAGGACTACATGTTGAGCAATTTATTATTCTTTTTACCAAATGTAACACATGAAGAACCATACATTTTAAATGTTTCTGCACAAACAGCATAAAGACATAGAAATAAATATCCCTTAATATCTTGAAATATGTCTTTTAAAAATTTTACACACACTTTAAAGCATTCAATAACACACATTAATTATGTATACTATGAAAAAGTGGCTGCATTTACTAACAGTTGATGTTAGTGGTGATTCAAAACTGTTCATGAATGGAGCACTTTAACTATTTGACCACCTTTAGACCATATGTGCATAAAGGTTGTCAATTAAGTTAATACAAACAAAGTCTTTATATTTGTTTTTTTAGAGCAAAGCCACAATGGGTTATCTGTTGTGTCCACTGTGGCAATGGAACCCCAGATTTTAACATTGTAAATCTTTAGACATACTGTTGTCCCACCCTGGGACAGCCTTTATTAATACAATTCATAATTATGCTAAATTATACAGTGAACAAGTTAAATACAATTACTTAATAATATACTTCTTTTTATTTGTTTTATTGTCTTAATTAGCAAGTGGTAATATTTTAAATTGTTGGTTTCACATGTATGTTATGTCATTTTTTATTATGTGTTTCTTTATTACTGAAATTTACACTGGAAAGTACCCTTAGTTACCAGAAGAAAAAAATAAAAACATTAACAAAATAATGCAGCCATCACAACCACTTTCCAAAAACTTCCCAAGTTTTATAACCTCAATAAATTGTAATAATGTAACTATCCTCCACATATAATTATCATAGCTACTTTTAATTATCTTTACGGTATAGTTATTGAAGAACATTTTATTGCTGTCAACACATAATTACTGAAGCTATGTTTAAGTACCTTTACCATATAATTATCATAATTACTAAACCATTTAATTACCCTCAATATGTAATTAAAATAATTACTAAACTATTTAATCACCCTCAACATATAATTATCATAATTACTGAGGCATTTTTTTACTTCCCTAATAACATAATTATTTGATTATTGTAGCAATCTTTAACTATCCTGAACGAAGGACAATCATAATAGCAACAGATCCTCATACTACTACTGCAAAGGAAGAATGGCCATAAATGGTGTAAGAGAATGTACTTTGCAAGTTAATTCTACCAGATAACATTTATAAGCTGATCAAATAGTAATAGCAGCTTCTCTGTAGGATATTACGACTTGTTTAAAATCATGTTTCATCAACTGAACAATCTTTACTAACATGTTTCATGATATCACCACATTAAATACACTTAGTATACAATTTTAGCTTCTTCTCATACTGCTCCAATTTCACAGGCATACAGCAAATGAAAAGGACAGAAGCACATAACTTTGAAATATTGAACTGTTAGATAAAAACTAATACCAAGAACTTCAGTATCACAAGTGTATTTATACAACTGAACTATGTAAATTACTGCTTCCAAAATGAATGGAAGTAATAAAACTGTTTCAGGTACAGTCGTTGTACTTTATAAAACTTTCCAAAAAAAGAGATATATAATAACCTGATGGTACTACAATGCATTACAAAAAACGATTATATATATATTTCAATATGTAATGCTAATAAGTGAATTACTCAGTCAACTTTTATAACAATTTTAGTCCTTAAATATCCTGTTATTAAGTCAAGTAGAAAATATACATAAATAATGAGTGTCAAACCAAACTCTTTGATAGAACTGTTGCTTTCAGTGACAAATAGCCATTTCCTCTTAACATTATTAAATGTGTCATGATGCAAGGCTGGAAATTCCAAACTGAGACTCATGAGTGGGATTGGTGAAACAGATTTCCATTACAATGAATAGAGTCCTAGCTTTCACAGCTTGCTTAGCACTGTTATATATTTATTAAAAACCACACCCATGACCTTCAAAGACCTAACTTACTACCACCCATTTTGATACTTTCAAAACAAGGTTTATAAGTTGAACTAATTTCACATGGAAGTCAAGTAACAGAAATCAAAACTTATGGGCTATCTTCATATTGCATATTTTCATAAAACATTACATATTTTCATTAGGAATTCAAGTGTAAATTACTTACTAAAATGAAAACTAATTCAGTAAGTTCAGTTCAAAACTTTTCAGTGGATTAATCTTACAGCTATATGACTTAATACCAGAATATTCAGTTGGTATAGTACATGTACATATATGAACTGGTCTGTCTCTTAATTTTTGCACAAGTTTACACAAAGGGCTATCTGTGCATAAACATCTTTAATTTTGAATTGATAAACTAGAAAGAAGGCAGCTAGTCAACAGCACCCACCATTAACTATTATCTAATTGAACAGTGGGATTTCATTGTGACTCTTATAGTTCACCTAAGATTGTGAATTGTGGAATGCATTTATGCAGCAACGGGCCACATATATGAAGCTCTGATTCACAGTCTAAGCATGCTGACCACAAAGCAACTAAGATTTATGAGAAAGAGATGATAATTATCTGATGGTACTACAATATCTAATATATATATATATATATATATATTTCACTAAGTAATGCTCAAAAGTGAGTCCTTCAGTCAGCTTTTATAACATTGAGTATTTTAATTTTTAAATAACCTGTTACAGTACAGTTGTATCCCAAAATTTTGAAGCATACTAGTCTGTAACTCACCAAGTATTGATGCAATAAATACACAAAAAACATATTACTTATTCCAGCATACAAGACAATAACAACATGGAAACTGCACGAGTTAGTGGTTAATGGAGATTTTTTATATTAATTCTTTGATTTATTTAGATATGCTGGTAAATATAAACTCACAGACAAACATTAGTGATTAAAGTGATACTGCCATTAAAACCAAGGTATCTCAATATGTTGGAAGGCGTGAACTCGCACACACATACATTAGTGATTAAGATGATACTGCCATTAAAACCAAGGTATCTCAATATGTTGGAAAGTGTGAACTCACACACATACATTAGTGATTAAGATGATACTGCCATTAAAACCAAGGTATCTCAATATGTTGGCAGGTGTGAACTCACACACATACATTAGTGATTAAGATGATACTGCCATTAAAACCAAGGTATCTCAATATGTTGGAAAGTGTGAACTCACACACATACATTAGTGATTAAGATGATACTGCCATTAAAAAGCAACTTACCTCAACATGCTGGAAGGTCTGAATTCACACACAAACACTACTGACTAAGATGATACTGTTGTTAACACTAAATTAATTTTTCAATGTTTATTAAATACAATGTGGTTTGTGTTGAAGTAACATAAATTGCATTGAAAGAAATCATTTCATTATTTGGCATTTTGCTTCATATTTCAGGCACAGGGTACTTCCCTCACTCTCAGAACAGCAATGTATAGAAATCTATAGGAATATGTTAGATCAGGTGCTTTGTAAGTATAAAACTTGGTTCTCCATGTAGTCTTTACTTCTACAAGTTATATATATTTTTTCATTTTAATGAGCATAAAGTATGTAAAGATATTTTTATTTTGATGAAAACTAACAACAAAATGCTAAATTCTTAATGTTTCCTCATTGTTTACCAGACTGATCACTATTTGCACTACACAACTCTTACATGGTCATAAGCATTATGCAAAAATCATTCCTTTACTTAATTAACTAAATCGAAACTAAATAGTTTTAGAAGTTCACCATCCTTAAACTCTAAGCCAAATGATTGTCAAGTTGACTAGAAGAACCAAAATATGATCTTATAAAGTTAAGGGTAAATTTACCAAATCAACATTTAGGAATTTGATTAATGTGATATTAAGAGAACTGAAAGTTTCAATTCAGAATGTAGATAACAGAGAAAAACAAACTGAAAGTTTCAATTCAGAATGTAGATAACAGAGAAAAACAAACTGAAAGTTTCAATTCAGAATGTAGATAACAGAGAAAAACAAACTGAAACCATAGCAGATGAACCTGCTGCCATCTTTCTTCTGAAAAACCTTGTGCACATTGCAGATATCAAACCCAAATTTTTAGCATTATAAACTCTCAAGCTTAGCATTGAGCTAATGCAGAAGACATGTTCATTTATCAAAAGCATTAAGATTCAATCAGTTTTTTTTAATGTGATTTACCAAATAATTTTTATCCCTAATGTTGTACAATTTCCTTAGGATTAGAACTATTTTGATGCAAGACCAATACAGTTTGTCAATCTTAACTTCTTCAGATCTTTCAGAACATGAACCATTTTCTTTGAATTATTCATTTTTGTAAAAATGAAAAGTGAGACTGAGAGGGATTTGAAACTGTGAAAATTTGCTAGGTGGATGATTTAACTAGATATTATACCCTGTCTTGAATGACATACATATTAGCACTGTTAAACACAAGGGTTTCCTTAGTAGATAGCTTTTAAGTTTGATAGGAAATATATATATGAAATCCTCTGTAAGAAGGTGCTTCAAAAAATATCAATTATATGATTCAATTACTGTAAGTAATAAAATACAGAAATGCAGAATTAATGACATTTGACTCAAGTATACTAGAAAGTTAAAACTGCTCTTCAATACTATTAAACAGGAGTTGGGATTGTTAAAAGAAAGTGTATTTTACAACTATGTTAAACAAGAATGGAGATCAGTTTCAAAAGTTACAAGGGTTGAGAATGGTTAAAAAGTGTATTTCATTATTGTGTAAAACAAGAGTTGGGATTAGTCAAAGTGTATTTTATTACTACAATAAACAGGAGTTGGAAATGGTTTTAAAAATATATTTTACTACAGTGTTAAACACAATTTGGAATTAGTTAAAAACGAATTTTAACATTGTTAAACTGGAGTTGGGATTAATTAAAAAATTCATTTTAATACTGTGTTAAAAATAGATCAGTATTATTTCAACTAATCTTAATATTACTGATGAGAGGTATTCAATACTTTATGCACTTCTCAATGGCAAAGATTTCTTTTCCAATATATGTTGGCTTATCTCTAACAAAGTTTGGTTGAGATTGTTACACCAAAAACATAACCATTATTTCTGTGAAGTTTGGTTGATTGTAACACCAAAACCATAACTATTATTTCTGTGAAATTGGGTTGATTGATACACCAAAACCAAAAAGCTTGATTAAGATTGTAACAATAAATAAAAACATAAATCCAGTGACTCACAGCTTTTCTAACAAAATCTAGACTTCTGGCTGATAATGAGAAACACATTTACAGTAAAACAACAAATGTGCAACAAATCCAGAACACAATATCAGATTACAACTTTAAGCTAGAAGCTCATCTTTGAAGTAAATAAGTCTGTTACAGCTAAAGGACTAATTTTTCTTGCATAAAAAATTGATTAAAATATCAGTTACACCATAGTATTGTTGATCCCTAGCATAATGATGCAAAGTTAAAAATATTTGTTTGCTGAAAAACATCATGAGTTTCAAACACTTATGGAAAGTTTTGATGAAGTGTCAGTAGTGAATGTAGGTAAATAAGTATTAGAAGTTTCTCAATATTTTAAATATAATGACAATTTTTACTTCAATGTGAAATGAATTATATCAGAATAATATACTGGTGCAAAATAACACCACATAGTTCATATAAATTAACAAGTTAAAGACACTTAAAATATCATCTTCTCATTTCTTTAAACTTATGTAATATCTATGACATCTATATGTTGCTAAATATTGTTGAAAGAAATATGAATGATAGCTTCTATTCAAGAAACAGTCATCCATTTGTTTAAAGTGACAAAAGGTTGTGTTTATTAAACACAAAATAGTTTCTTTCACAGAAAGTCCACTCTCATCAGTTCCAGTGAAGTTAAGGACATAAAACAGTATACGTTTTGCCACAAGAAAAACTATCACATCTTCTACATGAACAGGGCAGTACAAATTATGTTTAATATAGGAGAAATTAACATCTCTTCTAAAACAACAGTACAGTTTTAATGACATAAGGCAGTAAAAGTTTTTTAATAAGAGAAACAAGAATAGCTCACAACAGTGAGTTTCTAAGTGTCCCTTCTACCACTGGTTAGTAACAGCTAATTAAGATATTACACAGAACAGGCCCATACCAAAAAAAAAACATTTTAGTACACAGTATAATACTAATTTTCAATTCCAGTAACATTATCAAACCTCCCACCTCATCATAATAATAACTAAATTTGCATAAGCTTTTAAAGTCAGTTTTCCATTTTACACAATTAATATTGTACTTAACATTAAAATACTGTTTAATTTTCTTTTAAGTTTGAAATTAATAATATTCTATCACTTTTTAGTTAGTAAACCTTTATGTCTATATTCACATCAGTACCTTGTAGTTCTTCAAAAATAAACTTCTGAACTATATTCTGATACACTAATTAACCTGAATCATGTGAAAAAACAAAATGCTGACTTCACAGTCTCATCACATACATACTAAAGGGCTGATATTTCTATGTAACCAGTATCTTACAACCAATACAACTTTACAATCTCATCACATACGTATTAAAGTGCTGACATTTCTATGTAACCAGTATCTTACAACCAATACAACTTTACAATCTCATCACATACGTATTAAAGTGCTGACATTTCTATGTAACCAGTATCTTACAACCAATACAACTTTACAATCTCATCACATACGTATTAAAGTGCTGACATTTCTATATAACCAGTATCTTATAACCAAACAATTTCATCAAATAGATACTAAACTCTTTTTAATGAAACAATTAACCTCTATAAAGAAAACGAAAACCATTTGATAGTCGGCTGGTTTTCACTAGGAAGTCTGGAAAGAATGTCCAAATGACTACAATGCAGGAACAATAATAGTGAATCATCTGAAGTGCCACCACGCTCAACAATGATTGTTTCAACTTATATAACCATCAATATTATTAAACTTTAAGACATGCATTATTTTCATACAAATAAAACTGAGGTAGTGCATGTGTGGTAAACATAAGCTTAAAAATTGGGTTCCTTACCCTCTTTAAACCTCCTGAACCCCATTAACAGATCTAGTTCATAACATAAAACTAGTAAAATCTAGATCTTAACAGTGTTAATAACACTCACCTTATACAAGTAAACTGTAATGTGTTGGTATTTGATTGTTCTTTAAAAACAGAAGTCACACCTAATACCAAACTTAGTGCTTAAACATTTTGTTAATAAGACTCATCGTTAGAAACATAATTCTTAATTAACATAATGCAGATAGACAGAGTTTAGAATAATAACAATGAATTTATGGTAATGACAAAAAATAGATAGTTAAGAATAATGGCACAAACAGTTTATGGCAAAGAAAGCAAATAGTTTTGGTTAATGACAGAAACAAAAAGTTTACAATAATGAAAAAACATAATGTTTAGGTTTATAACAAAAACAGATAGTTCAGGATATTGACAAATAATTTAGGTTAATGACAGTAACAAGGAGTTTAGGGTAATATCAAAAACAGATAGTTTAAAATAATGACAGAAACAAGGAGTTTAGAATAATGAAAGAAATAGATAATTTAAGGTAATGACAGAAACGAAGAGTTTAAGTTAATGGCAAAAACAAATAGTTTAGGATAATATCAAAGGTAACATAGTTTAGGTTGATAAAAGAAACTGATGGTTTAGAATAATGACAATATAAAAAATTTAGGGTTATGTAATAGGTAATTGAGCACTCAACATTTTTAACAGAGTTGACAGGTTAAGAAACTGAGTGGAATTTTAGAAAAGCAAAAATTATAACTAATGGCTAGAGCACAAAACAATATCTAAACTGAAAAGAGAAACAAAATTAGTCTGTAAATAGGAACATGAAGATAGGAGGAAATTGTTGTCTACTCTTTTGTAACACATTTATATTTCTGTTATGTATTCTACCAAATACTGATATCCACTACTGGAAGTATTACATTAACTAATTTTATTGTATTCATGTGCAATTCATTACTGAGGTAATTTCTTCACAGTTTCACCTAAATTATATTTCAGATCAGGTCTAAAGAAAACATACAAATCTAGTTTTTCATAGTAGTATCATCTTTAGTTATGAAGATGATCATATTTCTAACAAGCTGAGATAATCATCAAAGATTTTTATCATGGATCTATCTTGCTTCTAGCAACAGAATTAAAATAAAATATGTAAATATTTTAGCAGACTCTTTACCCAGCACATTAAGCTAGCTGAAAGACAAAATTATCCAGTACAATAAGCTAGATGAATGACATAACTACCCAACATATTAAACTAGGTGAATGACATAATTATCCAACTAGTTGAAAGATATCATTACCCAGTATATTAAAATACTGCTAACAGTGAGAATACTCAGCTGATGAAACAATGCATTCGAATAAGAATAAATTATTAAATTAACTTATTAATTGGTGATTTTTAGTTCTTATCTATGTATGTAGCTTGCTTTGATCAAAAGCATATATTATATCAGCATTTTAGCAAGTACAAATATCCAGCATTTCAAATTCACCAAATGTACTTGCTAAAAAAAGATTTCCTCATGTCTGTGGTTTTGCCATTTATTGGTAGAATTCTAGATAAGATTCAGAAAATAAAGAATCTTCTTGAATGCTGAATACATCCAAGTATGAAGACAGTCTAGTGATTCTTAAACTAAGAAAAAAATCAACAGTAATATTTGTAATGGACTCGGAACCTGCTGCATTGTAAACAACACTAAAAATAAAATCTAAAATTATTATATACAGATATAGTTAAAAGAAATCATACAAGTTTGACAACCATCCAGTTCTTAGTTGTTGTGGTATATAATACAGCTACCACTTTCAGACATGAAAGAATAGGTCAACAATTCTGTTTTCTACCACCTAAAACACACAATAAGACAGAAAACATTGATATATGAAACCAGAAACTTTCAAAAAAAGCAGAAATTTGTTGTACTTAGGACTAGTGTTTAAGCTAAATTAAGTTACTCCATCTGTTTCCTTCTTCCATGAAATTCTTCAGTACACAAGTGGCAGCTCCAAGAACCTGCATCAAATTTTACATCAGAGAAATTAAGTTACATACTTAATATTTTAATACTCATATATACATCAATCAAATTTTAAAAAAAATTGTTGTTTCAATGTTCTTTTTAACAATACTTCAGTGTGCACAGACATTAATATATACCTACAACTACACATCCTAAAGAAAAGTAGAATAACACATCAGTCATGTACTAGAAATTGACAGTTACGTGTAACTTGTGTAAAGGCATAGTGACATCAGATTTTGGGCAGGAAATATACTTTGTTTGTTTTTGTACTTAATGCAAAGCTACACAATAGTTTACTGTGTACAAACATCCATAACTTTGAAGTGACACACATGAGGGAAGGTAGCTAGTAAATAGCACCCACCATAAGCACTTAGGCCATTTTTAACTGAGGGTGCATTAACTGAGATAGGAAGTCTTTTTGCAACAGTAAAGAAAAGAGATAAGATAAGCCATATAATTAAATAACATTTAATAGGCATCATTAAAAAGTTGTTTAGAAATAGATATTGTAAAATTAATTTGTGATTAGTATTGATATTTTAAATAAAAAGTGTATTTAAAATTAAGTATAAATTGGATTACAATTACACAGTTACTCGTTTACTATTAATGTTAGGCTTAAAGTTAAATTTTAGTGGTAGGTTTTTAACTGATGAGGCATTTATTTTAAATAAAATCTAACAGTTATCATTTGAAAATTGTTTATTAATAGATAACTCATAATTAATTTTTGATAAGTATTGACATTTAAAGAAAAAAAAATATTTAAATCAGATCACAATAACTCATAGTTACTTGTTTACTATTATCATTAGGCTTAACGTTAAATATATTTTGGTTGTAAAATTTTTGGTTAAAGATGGGAGTTTGCTTATAATATTTATAACCTATTATATTATTATTTATATATAGAGATTAGCGTTGAATATTCATTATAGTAAGCTAGTGAAGTTAGATCAAACTTGTTACACATTAGTACTAATAGTAACACTAATAGCACAATAAATATAATCTTAATTTCATTAAACTTTACAGTCAATATAATTATCAACTATGGTTTAGAATAGTCTAGGTACTAAGGGTTCTCAGTTGATAAAGTATGATAGATGCCAAGAGAGTGTTTTATTTTTATACTCTGGGTTAAAGTGTACTTTTAGGGAGGCTAGTAGCCAGGATGTACAATTTATTTGCAAGGTGTGCAGGTTAGAGAAGAAATTGGAGGGTTTTTTTGGGGGTAGAATTTCAGAGGTGAAAAAGGAGAAATGTAAATTGCTTTAAGTGGTGGCAGGGTTAGTGAAGAACTTTAACTTCTACAAGCAAAGGGTACAGTTGGCAAACAGGATTTCAAGGGAGCTAAGAAAGGAAATAGGGCTAAAAACTTGGAAAATATTACATTTAGGGGCAAGGATAGGCATGGGTTCAGGTTAAGCAACCAGTTCCAAGCATTTGCTGGTGATGGGGAGAGCAGGTAAGGGAAACAGATGGGATCACAAGGGATGATAGTGCAAAGAAAAGGGAAGTTATAGTTGTAGGTGACTCTAATTAAGCATGTAGATAGAGTAGTATATGGAGTAAAAAGGAGCAAAAGAATACACTTATGCTATCCAGGAGTAGGGGTACAGGATATAACCAACAGAACCAGAGAGATAGTTAAGGATGCTAGTACCTATGCAGCTTTTGTGGTACATGTTGGGGCTAATGATGTAAGGAAAGATGGATCTGAGGAGCTTATTGATAAGTATAAAACACTGATGAGGGCATTTAAGGAAAGGGGTCAGATTTTGTCAGGGATATTGCCAAGAATACATTGTGGGAAGGAGATACTAAGTAGGTCACTAGGATTGAATGCTAGGCTTAGATCAATATGTAGGGATGAGACTGAGACTTGGTTGGATTTGAAAAATTTTGATGAAAGTTTTTTGAAATACCAGGCTACAGATTATTCATTAGAGATAGAGAATTGAAAAATGGGGGAGTAGTAGTTTTATGTGTGTGGAGTGAATTGCATCCTGTTGAGTTAAAGCATATTAAAGAAAGTAGCACTGAGTCAGTTTGGGTTAGTGTTAGTGGATATAAAGGGAAAAGTATTGTAACTGGGATTTGTTATAGACTTACCAGGTAAGAATATGGAAGTTAATGGGAAACTGTATAATGAGATCAAAATGGTAGCTGAAACGATGTTATTATGGGGGATTTTAATTGCAGGGGTAGGAAAATTTTAAGTCTGAAGTTAGGGGGGGTTAGGTTTTTGGAAATTGTTCAGGATACTTTTATACACCAACTGGCAATGGAACCTACAAGAGGGGAAGCTATATTAGATTTAATATTAGCATCCGATGTGAATATGTTAGACAGAGTTGTGGTTGGTGAGCATTTAAGTACAAGCAACCATTGCATTGTTAGGTTTGGGATTTTGGCACATGCAGAATTGAAGAAGAATAGTACCCTGATTTCAAATTTCAGGAAAGCCAATTTTGATGGAATGAGACGTGATCTGGCTTCTGTAGATTGGGCTAAAGAGCTGGGAGGGGATCTTGAACAGGTGTGGGAAGCATTTAGGGAAAAATTGATATGCATACAGAGCATACATATTCCATACAGAAAAAAAAAGGGCACAGAGCGGAACAAGCCAGTATAGTTTAGTAAATGTTTAAGAGATCATATTAGAAATAAACATAATAAATTCAAGAAATAACAAGAACTTGGAGGACTATAGGAAATCAAGAGCAATGGTTAAGAAAGAAGTTAGAAGGACAAAAACTTTATATGAAAGAAGGTTGGCCGAGAGAGTTAAATCAAACAATAAGGAATTCTTTAGGTATATAATGGGTAAAAAAAATGTCAAGATGGGGAATGGGCCTCTTAAAAATGATAGTGAGGAGCTGATCTGGGAAAATTACGGGATGGTAAACTTATTAAATTATATATTTTCCTCAGTTTTTGCAAAGGAAGGTACAAGTATTATGCCTCAACCAGAGCATTTAATGTATGGGGAAAATACTGATGTAAAATATATCATTTTAAGTTCTGAAATTTAAAAAAAAAAAGTTGGGAAACCTAAAAAATTGATAA
>NW_013666670.1:223260-241132 GCF_000517525.1 Limulus polyphemus | reverse complement strand
AAAAAAAAGTTGGGAAACCTAAAAATTGATAAGTCCTCTAGACTAGACAACTTTTATCCTATAGTTTTAAAGGAACGTAATTGTTTAAGTTGTGAACCACTAGCTAATATTTTTTATAGGTCCCTGAGTAGTGGAAGATTGAAAGTTGGCTAATGTTAGTCTAATATTTAAAGATGATGAAAAATACTGGGTTCTGGGCTGGGTCCTCTGCTGTTTGTGATTTCTAGTAATGATATTGACTTTGGAATGATTATGAAAATATTTAAGTTTGCAAATGACATTAATATTTTTGGGTGGCTAACTGTATCAAAGATGCAGCAGACTTACAGGGAGATTTAGCTCATTTGATGCATTGGGCCAATATGTGGCAGATGATGTTTAACCATCCAAAAAGTAAGGTAATGCATGTAGGTTTTCAAAATTCAAATTATTGTTATGATTTAAATGGAAATACATTAAATACTGTGGTTGAAGAAATAGATCTTGGTGTTGTTATCGAAAAAAACCACTTAAGTCATCTAAACAGTGTATTGTAGATAGAAATAGGGCTAATAGGATTTTGGGTAGCATCTATAAAAATATTGAATACAAAACAAGGGATATTATTGTTTCACTGTATAGATCACTTGTAAGGTCTCATTTAGAGTACTGTGTACAGTTTTGGGCTCCTTCCCTCATGAAGGTTTGTTTGTTTTTGAATTTCGTGCAAAGCTACACGAGGGCTATCTGCACTAGCAGTCCCTAATTTAGCAGTGTAAGACTAGAGGGAAGGCAGCAAGTCATCACCACCCACCGCCAACTCTTGGGCTACTCTTTTACCAACGAATAGTGGGATTGACCGTCACATTATAACGCCCCCACGGCTGAAAGGGCGAGCATGTTTGGTGTGACAAGGATTCGAACCCGTGACCCCCAGATTGCGAGTTGAGTGCCTTAACCACCTGGCCATGCCGGGCCTCCTCATGAAGGACACAGAATTGTTGGAGAAGGTTCAGAGAATAGCCACTAGGATGATACCTGGGATGGTGGGATTGTCCTATGAGGAGAGACTAAAATCTCTAAACTTATTTTCTCTGGAGAGAAGGGTCAGAGGGCATTTGATTGAGGTGTTTAAGATTACTAAGAGTATTAATAATATAGATCCATCAAACTTTTTTGTGCTTAGCAATTAAAACAATAGGACAAGGGGTCATAAATTCAAATTTTTGTAGCACAGGAGTCATCTGCAGTTTAGACAGTATTACTTTTCAAGCAGGATGATTGGCTTTTGGAATGAACTGCCTTCAAGGATGGTAGTGGCAGAAAATTTAACTGAGTTCAAGAAAAGATTGGATGAATACATGGGTAGTAAGGGGTGGTTATAGTTGGGAGCTGGGAGAGACATCCTTGATGGACTAATAAGCTCCTTTTTGTCCCTTTAAAATTTTATGATTTATGAAAATGTAGGATTTTGAGGTCACTCTTATAGATCATCCCCCAGCAAACACACTACGTATTTACTAAGTAGTGACCCGGTAGTGGTTTGGCAATGTCTGAATAATACATATCACATACGTAGTAATAACATAACTTCATAACTTTGTGCCACTACGTAATAACTTGACATTTTATATACGTAGTCAGAATGTAACTTTACAATGTATGTAGCTAGTGTTATTACATTGCATACGAAAAGCAAAAGAGTGTATCACCTGGCAGTGCAACTTATACGCTATTACATATTCTACATGTAGTATTTCCTTTTGGTGTTTAAATATTAGTTTCATATTTAATGTCACATTCAAATAAAAATATTATAAATCATATAAAATATTATTTTCCATAAGTGTGAAACTACAGGAATGACACGAATAGTTTAATTACACCAAGTCTGAATTAGAATATTTCAACTGTCCAGCATTCTTGACCAGCAACTTTAAATCTCCAAAACACTTCATCATCCAAAGGTATGTAATGACAAGATATGCTTCCTAACATCCATACAGAGTTTGTAGAAAGTTTAAGATGACTAACTAAAAAAAGGAGCACGAAAGCATTCTTGACAGTGTCAGAGGGAATAATGATGGTGTTAATGTTGAATGCTCAATATTCATGTTGATTTATTAGAAAGGTTTGGGTTTTTATTTTTTTTTTATAATTTCAGTGATATAACAGCAAAACAGTTTAATTCAGAAGTTTTATGGCACTGAGTTGTAGCCAAATACAAAATAAAATTTACCAAGTAGTTTTTCAGCTAAGCCTTACGTTAAATTTATGTATTAGGCCTAATGCTGAGACTTCAAATAGGCCTACTATTACTTCAATAATTGGGTTTCCACAATAAACAACATTTATATACATTTCTATCACCACTAATGATATGGTATTGATCTATCACGTGATTGTTTTTTTATATATTTCAGGGGTAGAATCTGTGACAGCTTGTAAGTTGTAACCACTCCAATGGGGGATAATGAAGGAAGAAAGAGCAGCTTCACTGACAGTAAGTAAAATAGTAAAGTTAACATAAATAGACCTTTTAACCAAACAAACCCTTATGGAACCAATTAAAGAAAAATTCTCAAAGCTTTACAAAAATAAATCAGCACACATCAATATAAAATGATTATTGCTTTACACTAGTATTTTTAAGGTTCCAATACTTATATATATATTTGCCCAATATTCAGATTGCTGTGCTCAATAAAATAAACTTCTATATAATGCAATTAAAAGTTGTGGCACCAGGGTGTCAGAGTTAGTAACCCAGCTCAATTCTTGGTGGCCTGGGGTGACCAGATCACCAGTTAAGGGCTGCACTGCTTTTATCTGCATGCAATATTATGTTAATTTGGTAGCTACTGTTCTATTAGATTACCAGTGGCAAGTATTAATGAAGCTGGATGAAATCATCACCAGCCAAAAAAAACCACACAGAACTTCTCCAATAACTTGCCAGTAAAGGGAGAGTGGTTTCACAAGCCCAGCCACAAGAGGTGGAAGTAGTGGAGGAACCAATGGATACATGGGAAGACCTGGACCAAATCTGTACCAAGCTATCAGAAAACCCAGGCCAGAGAAAAACTGGTAAGTCCTATAATTAATAGTTTTTTTTCATTGATACTTATTATCATGCATATAAACAGTTTAGACATATCAAATGTATGCAAATTTGTAAATGTAATCAATCATCCACCTGATCAAATGATGTAACAATTTTTCAGGTTGCTATCCCCTGTGTGCCTTGGGAGGGAACAATTTTGGGGATTCTGTACGAAGAATGTTTAACAAGATGGGGCCTTTCCACCTGTGGTCCGGCTTCAACATCAAAGGCACGAAGAACAAGAAAGGATTCCAATACTTTTCACTGTACAAAATAATTATCAGTATGTGTATCTGGATATTTTCAGCTGTAATCGATTATTATTTTGGTACAGTAAGCATGGTAAAAACCAACTGTGTAATTATAAAAAAGAAAATTATCCATTTTACACAGCTTTGTGAAAATAAGCCCAGTAGTAGACTGACTGTGCAATGAAAGCAATAATATTCAGAAAGGGTCAGATAGGTAACAAGGAACAAGCCTGTTTATAAGATATCAATAACACACAAAGTTTGTATTAGATGATGTACTTTAATACCTCATTACCACATTTATAAGTCCTATTATTTTCTTAAATTTGTCCAGTGTTATAAAAGGTAAAATCCTAGCTTTGTTAAGTTTGAAAATGTTATTGTAAGTTGCAATAATGAACTTTTTAATGATTTAATAGAAGCGTGTAAACAAATTCACCCCAAATACCAGGATGCTGAGGTTGAGCTACAGCTGGCATAAACTTTTAAGCATGCACCGAACAAGTGTTTGTTTATTTGTTTATTTTGAATTTCTTGCAAAGCTACACAAGGGCTATCTGCGCTAGCCATCCCTAATTTAGCAGTGTAAGACTAGAGGGAACGCAGCTAGTCATCACCACCCACCGCCAAATCTTGGACTACTCTTTTACCAATGAATAGTGGGATTGACAGTCACATTATAACGCCCCCACGGCTGAAAGGGTGAGCATGTTTGGTGGGACGGGGATTGAACAAGTGTGATGGATACCTGTTCCTAGTAAATATATTGACAAATAAAGTGATGCACTTGTATTAGTCAAAACTTTTAACTGATATATATACACAATAAAATACAGCAGTTAAAATATACAGAATATAATATAGTCAAATTTGAAATGCATTCAAGACAAAAGAAAAATAGAGAATACAATGACATCACTGCTCAGTCATGTACCAACTTTATCTGAGCTTCATATTGCATGAAACAAAATATTCATTTTTGGAATAAATTTAGGTGCAACTTTATTTGTATAGCAGGTGTTTATAATGATTAATTTAATCAACACTATTTCAGCATATAATAATATTATAGTCATTGGCAGAAAGATGAGAATACAAATCTCAGACCTTTTGATTTCTGATTTTATTGGTAGCTATATTGGTCTGTCAAATCGAACTGGTCTTTTATACTTACAGACATGCACTGCTTTGATATCTCCCGGAACACCCACACTAATACAGTCTAATCCAGATGAAAAGACTATATTAGAATTATAGAGATGAAAATTGTATAATTGGTTTTTATAATTGAAACATTGTATCAAAAATGTGTATAATTTGTTTTTGTAATTTTTAACATTGTATCAAAAATACGTATCAGATCTAGTTCACAAAAACAAAATTCTCTCTTACCTAAAACCATAGTAGTGTTAAAAATACAACTGAATTATGCTACACACTGTATGAAAGAAAATAATTTTAATACCTTTTCCTTTGTTGGTTCAAAAAGGAGAATTTTGTATAAACAGCATTAATTAATACTATTTACCTTGGGGAGGATTTAAGAGAGGAGGATTAAGGCAGTACATGTGATATCCTCGGTCACAGTCATCACAAAACAGCAACTGGTCCTATTGAAGAAAATATTGTTCTGTTCTAGTACAAGGCTTGATCCAACTTTGGGAAAAAAATACTCTACAAAACACTAATCAAGATATATGAAACATATTTGTATACTTATGTAATTTATGTAAATACTTTAATATAATGCTTGGGGTACTGACATCTGCATGAGGGTAAGATGAGGACCACTCCAATTCCTGGGGATTACACAGGATTGGCTCTGAGCTACAGATCCAAGAATTTTGCATTTGCTATCAAAAGGAAGTCTATAGCATGCAACCAGCTCCCGCGACCACTAAAAAGCTCACAGCTTAAAAACAAAAGATAAAATTTTCCTATACTGAAAATGTATTTCCGATAGATACTTCCCTCCGCTCAGAAGAGTAGCTATTCTCATTCATTGCTGCCCTCTATATGCAAACTTTTTTTATTACGCATGCCACAAGCCTTCTGCACCCCCTATTGGAATCAAATGATTCCAACGTGTCTCTCATGCAAAACATCATGAGTAACTTCTCCACCAATAGAAGAATAGTACACTCACATGATGCATGTGACTCCCTCTATGCACCTCTACCAAACTATCACTTCAAAGTTTGATAGACGACAGAACCACCAAAAATGACTGGGGAGGAAGAGTGAGTGGAGGGAAGTATCTATTGGAAATACATTTTAAGTATAAAAAAGTATAACTTCTGATACAGTACTTCCCTCCTCTCACAAGATTAGCTAGAATCCAACATTGATTAGGAGGAAAGACTGGTATGAGCAAAGAACAAACGAACCCCCCCCCCCCCCGAAAGCATCAGAGAGAGTCAGATCCAAAGAGGGGAACCACACCACTTCTGATCCAGGTACACTCTTTGCCCATATGTGGAATGTGTAAGAAGTTATGGTGGAAAATGAGAGGAGCACATCCAAGTTGGAGAGATTGCAGTAGGAAAGTGATCCTAACTGGAGAAAGATGTAGTAACTCAAGAAAAGTGGGGTGTGGCAGACCATACTCGGTAAGTCAACTACATCCAGAACCTCCTCGTGGGGTACTGACATCTGCATGAGGTTAAGATGAGGACCACTCCAATTCCTGGGGACTACACAGGATTGGCTCTGAGCTACAGATCCAAGAATTTTGCATTTGGTATTAAAAGGAAGTCTATCGCATGCAACCAACTCCTGCGACCACTAAAAAACTTGAGACCATCCTCGTGTTCAGAGATTGAGGGTGCAGATAGGTTGTGACAAACTGACAATTCCACAGAATGGAGTCAGAGAAGAGAAAGTTGGGCCTGACTGAAGCAAGTGTTGAAAAATACACCCAAATGCACAAGATATTGGATAGGATCTGGAAGGACTTTTCTAAATTGATCAATCAGCCCACCCAAGCAGCTTTGAGAAGGAGCTGATGAGTATGACTGACTGACTCCTGTTTGGAATGAGCCAGAAATAGCTGGTCACCCATGTAAAAATGGAAACACAGTCCCAGGACATGAAGATAAAGAGCAAAAGCTCTCACTACTCGAAAGAGAGCAGAAGCCAGCCAGAAGTGTAGGGTGCAAAATTCGTACACCAGCCCTCAAGGGACAAACTGAAGATAAGGATGAGATCGACCCAAGATGGGAATATGCAGATAAACATTGGAGACATCAATCTGGGTCATCCAGAGACCCGAAGAAAATGCTAACCAAAGAGTGAGGTAGGATTCCATGGTGTAATGTGGGAGGTGAACAAATCGATTGAGGTGGGACAAATCAATGACAGGAGACCAGTCTCTGATCGTTTTGAGAACAACAAACAGATAGGAGTAAAACCCGGTGAATGATGTGGAACAGGTTCAATAGCCAAAGAGGACAAAGAAGCCAACATGGAGGTAAGGAGGGAGAGAATATCCCAGAAAATCCCTCACGATTTCTGTGAAGAGCCCCAGACAGGGGATGGATCATGGAAAGGTACTGCAAAAGTCATGAGAGTAAGATGGAGGCAGGAAAATTGGGCATGGCTGAGACTAACAGGAGATTCAGGATCCACCCTCCACACAGGTAGAACTGCACCCAACAGTTGTTGGTTGAGATATGAACAGTTAGCCCTATAATATGCAAGGGCAGGCTGATCCGAGGTCCATGTTGGATGAGGCAAACTAATGCCATCACCCAACTGAGAGGTGAATTGTTCAGTAGGAATCTGAACGTCGGGGGAAGGGTTGGGAAATATGTTTATGCAATAATTAAGGATGTGGGTCATAAGATATGGGAGCAATGGATAAAACATCACATACCTGAGAAATAAAGTCCGAAAAAACCGTGGAAGGCTGAACAGAATCCTCAGGAAGGTTATGGAAAGTAGGGGAAAACAGGCAAAGTCCTCATCAGCTTGCCCAGGTTCAATAGATTCAGGAGAAAGAGGGGCAATTACTGGAAATATAGGTTGACCCATATAATGTTCAATATTCCTGCAAATCTCACGATGGGTTGCCTGCACCTGAAACCTGTGGTAAAGCACCTTTCGAATGTGACACACCCGAAGCGGTGACATGAGCTTTGGAATTCATGTTGCATCAGTTGACAAAAGCATTTGAAGTAAGAAATAAATGCAACTAGAACATGGGTAATTGAACCTGAAAGCTTTAAAAAAAACTGAAATTCAACCACTTCAAGAACTAATTCAATCCCAAACACTAATCAAGATTAAAATAGAAAGACGTCCAAGTGCAATCACTGCCAAACGAGAAGTGATAGTTTGGTAGAGGTGCATAGAGGGAGTCACATGTTTCACACGAGTGTACTATTCTCCTATTGGTGGAGAAATGATGCATGATGATTTGCATGAGAGACATGTTGGAATCATTTGATTCCAATAGGGGTGTGCAGAAAAGTATGCCATGCGTAAATAAAAAAGTTTGCATATAGAGGGCAGCAATGAACGAGAATAGCTAACCTTGTGAGAGGAGGGAAGTACCATATCAGAAATATGGTTTTGAAAGAGGATAAACAGGTAATCCCAGCTCCTTGTCATCTATTTATCTGAAGGTATCTCATATAACAACACCCAATAGTTCAACACTATTACAGGATTTACTATTCATCCTACTAGCAACAGAATAATGAGTATTTTACAGCTTTGTATAGAGTCATATTTTCTACAATATCTACTATACAATCACACCAAGGTATCTTCCAAATAAACCCACAAGAACCACAATAATGTCATGGTATGTTCTTAATACACCTACTAGTAGCAAAATCATGTCATGTTCTCACTAGAACCCAATAATGTCATGGTATGTTCCCAATACACCTACTAGTAGCACAATCACATTAAGGTATGTTCCTAATACACCTACTAGTAGAACAATAATATCATAGTATCTTCCTCCTATACCTACATCACAGCGCAACATATCATAGCATCTACTAGTAACACAATAATATAATAGTATCTTCCTGCTAACTTCATTAGTAGCACAATCTGATCATTCTATCTTCCTACAACACCCACTAGCACCAAAATCATTTCAAGGTATCTTTCTGCTACACTCACGAGTAGCACAATCATATCACCGTATCTTCATACAACACCCACTAGTAGCAAAATCATGTGAAGGTATCTTCCTGCTACACCTACTAATAACAATATCATATCATGATATCTTCCTGCTATAACTATTTGTAGCACAATCATATCACAGTATCGTCCTATACGTACTAGTAGCAAACATCGTATCAGGGTATCTTCCTACTATACTTACTAGTAGCACTATCATATCATGTTATCTTCCTGCTATACCTATTACAAGCAAAATCATTTCAAGGTATTGTCCTGCTACAGTCACTAGTAGGATAATCATATCATATCTTCCTACTACACCTACTAGTAGCACTATCATATCAGTATTTTTTTTACTACATCTACTGATAGCAATATGATTTCATGTTGTCTTTCTGCCATACCAACTGGCTAGTAGGAATATCATATCATAATATATTTCTGCTACACTCAATAGTAGCACAATCAAATCATAGTATCTTCATACTACATCTATTAGTAGCAACATCATATCCTGGTGTCTTCCTGCTATATCTAATAGAAGCAAAATTATGCCATTGTATTTTCATAGTACACCCACTAGTAGCACAATCAAGTGGGGGTATCTTCTTGCTACGCTTACTAGTGGCAAAATCATATCATATTATCTATATATTATACCTACTAGTAGTAAAATGATCTATCTTCCTGCTACACCTACTAGTAGCATAATCATGTCATTGTATCTTCTACATCTTGTAATTTATACCCTATCTGTTCATGTTGTGTAGAACAATGTTTTACATATGATTCAATCTGAGCATCTATTAATAACCACTGTCATTAACTGCCCCAATGAAGAGTACAGTCACAAAAATGTTGGAAAAAAAACAATAGTTACCTTCACAGCTGGCAACAATATCAATAATTATGATAAAATGTGCAATACCAGTTTGATTAATCTTTATGTTAAATTCTGAGAGTAAAATCTGTTAAACAAGTACTTACATCGTTATCTGAAGTACCACATAAACCACAAGACTTGCATTCGATACACTGCCAACGATAGTTTTTCACAGCTGCAGTCATGATGGGGGTAAACTGCAGACATGTGGGATGAGCTAATGATTAAATCAAACCATTAAGTCATTTAACTGAAGAAAAAAATTCCAACAAAAGTTTCTGTTCTTCATATTTTGAAATTAATGCCCCTGTGATATATTAAGGAATTATGAAAACAAGAAAATAACTCTGATAGCACTTGTACAGGCAAAAAAAATATATATTGTTAGTACTTTTTGACATATATACAAAAAAAAAGAATTCTGATAACTGTTATATATACTAAAATGAATGGTCATACTTGTTGCTGTTATGTATACAAAAAAGAATCCTGATAATACTTTTTACCTACACAAAAACAACCCTAGATACAGTGACTGATTTTCTTTATAATTTACTAAATAACACAGATGAACAAATTGTTCTGAACTAATCTACTGATGCAAACTGTGGCCACCATAAAATTACTACAACAGTATACATACAAACACAGATAACTTATACATAAACATGTTCTCACTAGGATTACATTACATTGTCTCGCATGAACAAATTAGTAATTTCCATAATTTCACGAGAATGTACATGTCTATCTACAAGTAAATTAGCTTTCTAAAAATCTAGTCTGCCAAGTTTAAAGTTATAATGTTCTTAATTCAAAATTCTTGCTTGTGACAAACTATTGACATCATAAATACAGTGCTATGAATTAAGTTTCTATTTGGAAAATGAACCATATCAATCAAATTCCTCATCTACTGTGCTTATCCTATCCCCCCCTTTTTTTCAAGTATAAATTTCTTTGAGAAATAAACATCATCAAATATCCAACTGCACAGCATGAAAACAAAGAATATGCCTTGTCCAAAATGTCCATACACGAATACGGAATATAATAAAATCGCCGATTATCTTATTCACCTGAACAAATGACTTTTTTTAAACATCACAGTCTAAGCTTTCAATGTTGATATGTAACAACTTATCTCTACAAGGACCTTATCTAATAATTGAACCACTTAAATTCTAACTTTACAATGTCTAATATATCCTTTAATCACACCTCGTGTGAACTCTTTCCTTCATATTTCCCTGACATGAACCTCCAACATATAGTCAACAAACCCAGCATAACTGATGCTTCTTGAAGTATCATTCTTATCAACAGAAGAAATACAGGGAAGATGGGAGGATAGGTATCCATTTAAACAAACCTGAAGTGAGAGAGAGCGGTGCCCATCACATGTAAAGAAAAGAAGCTTGGGTTTCAAATGGCTCTCATCATGTGTGGGTCAAGAGCTTTATAAACTGATATTTGCACATAATACATGCAGAAATATATTAAGAGGGTTTAGTTGTTTGGATCATTCCTTATAGTTAAGAAGATTTCATTAAACCTAATGTAATAAGTTTTCTGTATTTATTAATCCTAATGTAATAAACTTTCTGTATCTATTTTTACCCACTTTTACAGTTCTTTTCAGTAATTTTCTGTATCCTTTTAAGCAGTTACTTAGAACATTAAGGCTTACTGCAAACAAGGTCTAACACAGCACCCTTGTCAGCAAAATGAAACTTTTAGGGCAAGATGGCATAACAAAGCCTATCTAAACTTGTTCCACAAACAAAATTTATTTTCCTACCATGTTCATGCTGTATCCCAGATGGGCTGATGATACCTGGTACTGGGCAAAAATCCTCATCAGTACTCCATATTATAACTGATATATGGTTGACACATTGTGATACATTCTTCTTCACTTTCACCCATAAGTTCTTAAAAATACTTTAAAATTATACATCAAATGAATAATAAACTAATAAAGGTTTAAATGAAATCAAGACTGTAACTGTAGTATAATTTGTCCACTGACACCTTTTCTTCTAGAATTGTATAACCACTTATCACTTTTTTCTGATCTTTACCTGAATTTCACTGTATTGGAAGCCTTACTGGCTTTTAAAGTTGAAAAGAATGGAAGAAAGAGCTTTCATGAGGTGTTTAGACCAACAGCCTATGGTTTCTTGAAGCTCACATGTGCAATTACATCACACTGTGACAACCAAGACTGAGAATCAGCAATTAGCTAAAAATTGATATTAAGTACAGTTTTACTATAGTTATTATGACAAATTAGCACTATTTTGTTCAAAACTTTATGACTTTCCTTCCAGGGGGCTAAGAATATCATAGTAATTTATACTCAGAAATAATTAAGGATATTCACAAACACCAATCACTTCATTAGGAGATTGCCAAAATCAACTTAAAATAAAAATCTGCAAATTTTTAAATTTATTCCAAGATACAAGATTAAATAATCTTTTGTACAAAATCAAACACTCTTTTAATGTTTAAAAAATCAACTAAAAGTTTATTTTCTACAATTTTTTTTTAATTCTATGTAACTTCACCCTCGAGGCTAAGTGCAACAAAATCAATTCCATGAATTACTTTTCAAACTTTTTGGGTAAAGAAATAGTATAACAATTTATAGATACTTAGGATACTTATAAATATTTGGAAGTAGATTAACAATATACAATTGCTGCAGGGTTGTAATCCACTGTCACTATTGACAAAGCATGAGCATGTGGCACACACTAGCCACAGCAGTGGATATGATTTCATCAACATCATATCCAACATGATTAAAAAAAAAAGACATCCTAAAACATATTGGGTCAGCTAAATTCTACACCCTAGAGACTGACAAACCTACAGATATCAATGTCTGTTAAAACATCATGATATATTTCAGAGCTGTCATCAATGAAAGGGTTGAATCCCGTTTTTTAACTCTGACCTAACTGGAAAATAGCTGTAGTTTTCAGACTTTGTATAACAGTTTATGTGACACTTTAACCACAAAAAAAGATTACTTTGATAATCTTTTAACACTCTTGGCACTGATGGTACCAGTGTTATTAATCTGTACATTTTCATTCACATTAGTTTGGCTTTTTTTTTAATAATTTTTAAATTACTTTGATTTCATATGGTGGGCCTCTTCTTGAGGTTGCCAATTTTCCATTGTGTCAAAAAAAACACATCTTTGTCTAAAATTATATTTTGCTACAACTTTGGACAGATCCTACATGACAAATGATTTGTTAATTGTCACTAAATACCACAACGTGGTCACGATTATGTTCATTTTTGAACAATGCTGTAATTCCTCATTGATCTTCTGAAAATCATATAAATTGATAATTAAATACAGAAAATATATCATGACTGCAATTAGAAATAATTAAGTAGTCAATTTTATTTATGTATGTTGTTTGGATAGGATAAGAGATAACATTCAACAGAGATCTGAGTCACTAGAATATTTTGTAATTGCCTACCATACTCATTAAACTTAACTGATTTGATGACGATTTGTTTACTTGAACGTAATTAAACAAAAAACTTGTGTTTATAAACATTGCAATTCAATAAAACTATAGCATATCTTCAAAAAGTAAAAGCACCATATCCAAACAAAGAACCAAACATTAACAAGATACCTTTATTATGCTTTAAGCAATATCCAGTCATGTGACTTCTTTGTTTAAAACTGTATAAATATTCCTTTGTCTATTTGTTTATTTTAGAGCAAAGCAACATTAGGCTATCTGCTGTGTCTGCTGTAGGAAATCTAACTTCGGCTGTCCTACTGGGGAGACTTCCTTTGTCTACGTAAACTACTTGTACCTGATGACAACAAAACCTTCTCCAAACATTGTATATTTGTTACTGTGTTAACTTGTAATAGTTTTCTTTATTATACATTCAACCTGACCTGTCTCAACTATATAAGCTTACTTTATCTCAGATTACCTCATGTCATCTCATTGAAAAAAATTTCTGTAGCTTTCAAACAGATATAATTTAATACACAAATACTTTTCAAATACAATTCACAACAAAAAAAAACCTTAACAGAAACTACAAAAACTATTAAACTTATATATCTACTCTGTCAATATGTTGTAGTTTAATTCTTGCTCCATCAAATCATATTTAAGCTTTCTTTAAAGCTGTTTCCAAACATGTGTTTCATTAGTAAATGGCACCATAACAAAGTTTCAAAATAGGCCTGTACAAAAACTAAGGAAAACCTTGAGAATTTATTTTGTATTTCAGTCTCCGAGTCAATTCTTTATTCTAACTGTAAACCTCCTCGAATTAGTTACTTCTGTACTCCACTCAAAACTGCATAACCTAGATTTAAATAAATTCATTTATAACTGGTGTTAAAATCAAACTGCAAATAAATATCCCACCGTCCTTCCATTACACCCTTTTGTCAAATCCAGCAAAATTTTATTGGCAATATATTACCCTCCTCTAAGCAAGTAAGATAAAAGTGGCAATCACAGAAGGTCTTCAACAACATTCAGGGACAGTGAGACTGCTGGAACACAAAGTACCATCTAGTGTAGCTAAGATAAGCAAAGAAATCAACAGAACAGTATGAAACCAGAAGCAACTGGTAACATCAGCAAAGGAACTGTCTTCTATCTTCTGTGAGGCAGCTAATCTTCACAAAATGGGTAAGAGTCTGGCAGCTCAACTCCTGGAATTGTCACCTAGCACTCAACTATAAAGACTTACACCATCTATTGACCACAACCATAATTACGTACTAAAACCTCTATGCAAAACCAATTGTTTATAAAGGCATTTTGTATTTTCCCAAATATTATTTTAACCCTATATGAATGGGAGTGGCTCTTCTGCACATGTTACATTCAAAAGATAATAACCTTGGTATCAATGTATGTCAATAAACCTGGCACATAAACAAGTTAGAATTTAAATTTCAATATTTATATTATCTAAGTTTTAAAACATCTTAATTTCAAAAGGAAACATTTAAAAAATTCTAAGTCTTCATTTTTCTGTCAAGTGACACATCTGAGCTCCAATTTCTCCATTTCAAAATTAGGCTACAGCAATTTCCATCAACTTAGAAAAACAAACTATACATAACTACGTGTAGTAATCTAAAATTACACTTATCTTCTTGATATTTGCTAAGATATCAATACAGTTGTCAAACCCATCAAAGAAGCCCATCTCCACTTTCTATCTTTGGAGATTGTTTGCTAATCAACTTTACATGGCCAATGAAAATGTTTATAACTAAGAGAAAGAACAAATTCTTCTCTTACTACTGTTGTTTCAGTTTTGACAGAGAGAAGAATCAGTAAACAAAAACTTCTTTGTTTTTGAGACATTCTATTATAGTTAAAGATAATTTTTTGTGTTCTGAGATGCATATTTGGAATCTACATTAGTTATTTTTTAACATTAAGTTTGTGAGACTCAACTAGTTTTAGGAAAAGATGAATTTGAGTGCAAAATATGCAAGTACTACAAATGCTTACTTTTTATGTGTATTTTTGTTGCTATATATTTTTTGACAAAACTAATCAAAATGTAAAAAATTATAAACTTCTCTGTCTAGCCTAAGAAAACTTCAGTAAAATAAAACTCTGACAAATCTTTTGTTGAAATACTTTACACTAATAAATATGATTTTTGTGCATAACAAATTTTTAAAGTTTACTAAAAGCTTGCTAAATTTTGTGATGATATACTTAGCAAATTCAGAGATCTGGTATGTATTATCTACACAGTTCTGGGGAATCAGTCTAATGGACTGATCCACTTGCAAGGCATTAATACACATTTTTACTTTAACAGTAAAGAAAATGATATTTACAGAAGAAAAGACAATGTAAAAAAATGTAAATTTAAAATTTCATTTGGGAAGGATAACTTAATTACACTTGGATGCTTCAATCATAACTGTTTTTGAAAATTCTACTATCAATACTGAAAAGAAAAAATGTTAATTAGTAAAGTATAAAACTCTTTTATATAAGTATAAAGAAGAAATACAAAAAATATAGCCTTATAAGCCATGCAATTCTTAGAAATATACAGAATTCTCAACTGCTTAATATGAGAAATGAATAAATTTCAATGGGAGATTCCAGCTGAACAAAATACTACCACCACAGTAAATCAAAGTTTTCCTGAAAAAAATGGAAAATGAGACAGAACATGATCCAAACCTGTAATTATAATTTGACACATACTTCAGCCAATTAAGCTATTTCATGTCAAATGCCACAAATCTGTTTTTGCTTAATGGTCTCGATTTTGACTTCTTCAAAAAATTGTAATTTACAGGATGGTGTACTATCCTTGAAAAAAATATCTGCAAATGACAACTGAATTTGCTTCACGAGCTCATGCTAATACAACATATTGCATTCATTTCAATCTCAAAAAAATGACCAATTAACATACAATCTGAACTGTTAACAAACTGTACCAGTGAGGCTAATCAACTACTTACCAGAACGGCCACAATCTGCACATGACACCAATTCCTCTGCCAATCTGGTTTTCTTGTTTTCACTGCTATCCCCCACACAGAAGTCACAGTAAGGGCTAGGAGATGCCAGTGGCTTGTCAGATATATTTTTCTGAGCTACCCAAGAGCCAGGGGAAAAAATTGTAAAAAAGCTTGTCTATAATATACAACAAAATACTTACAACTTTATTTAAAACAATTACAGAATAAATAAAATGACAATGACCCAGAAAGTTGAGTGCTGTTAAAAAATGGTCTCATCCCTTTAAGAAAATTTTAAAAGTTCTAATAGTAAATTCTGCCTTTTTTCTCTTGGTCAAGAAGAGAGTATTCTTCAAAAGCATTAGGCTCAAACTTCTGCATCATCATTTGGATTTTAACAGTCATTTTCTAATTATCCATCTAGAACACTAGCACAACTCAAACAATACTTTATGAAGACATGAATATTTTAGGGTATAAAAAACCAAAATAACCACTGAAAAAAAACTTCTACAACTCTTAAACACAGTAAATGTCTTTTGGTTATCATTATCACCAGTACTGTATAAGTTAATCAAAGATAATGACATAGAATACTCCACTTGCTACTTCAACAACAAAACCATATCATAATTATTTACTTGTAAAGAACATCTAATTTATCAAAACTTCATTTTTCGTTTTAGATGTATACAACTATATTTGTTGTACCAGTTTTTAAACGTAATTACTGCAGGAGCTCAAAGGCCTAGGGTAATCTTTAATCCATGGAAGGAAATGCCACAATGGCTGTAACTGAATGACATTTCAAACAATAGAGCCTGGTAATTTTTATATTGAAATGTTTGTTATAGTAAAATATGATACTTTCATCAGTGTGTACTAAACACTTTCCTAGGAGTAAAGACTTGCTCAATTAAAATTATTTTACTCAGTTTGTAATATTTAATAATCAGGAATTGTATATAGTATACATGCTTGGTTTTATGTATAATCAGCATGTGTTGGTGACAGGTTGGATTGTTTCTTTAAAAATACAACTTATTTAATTAGAAGGAATGCTTTTCTTCCATGTCAAAATGCAGTAAAACATTGTGATAGCACAGAAAAATATGTTTTCAAGAAGTCAAACCTATAAAACCTGGTGGCTTCAGGTGGTAGTTCAATTTTAAATTTTATATTGAATAAGTAAATAGTAATTTTAAAAACATACTTTTTAATTTTGATCACACTTTATGACATTAATTTTAACATGTTTTGATGTGAAATTTCAATCTTGTATTTAAACTAATTCATTGGAGTTATTGAAAGTTTTAACTTAAGAAAATTATTTTAATATGGTCACAAGATATCATAGCATGCACTGAACTCTGAAATTTGATATTGTTTTTATTTTTTATTTTTACACTACAACAAATATTCCCCAATTTTTTAGCAGGAGGCCACCAATGATCTTAAATACCCTGGCTGAGGACCTCCAACTAATGGTTTACTAGAAATTTTAAATAATAACCACTCTGAAGTACCTTATTGTCATTGCAATTTGTTTTTTGAAAAAAAACACCTCAAGCATAAACATACTTATTGCAATAAATAAAAGTATCACTGAAAATATTGCTTTGTCCAGGGTCACAAGTTTTAAAGAGAGTACTTCTAAATGAATTAGAATTACACTACACTAGGAAACAAATGGTGATACTGCCAAATATAGTTTTATTATGAATATCTTAATTAAATATTTCACTTTTTTTTCCCATAAATTAAATTTAATGAACTTTGGTACAATGATTAAAAGTACTAAAGAAGAATGAAATGATTCCTTGTTAAGAACTTATCTAACCAAGTTATCCACAAAACTACAGTAATCAACATTTCAAACTCAAGAAAGGTATCACAACAAGAAGTTTTAGAAACAAATACACTACATACTTGTATAAACTAAGTGTATATAAAAACAAATACACTACATACTTGCATAACCTTAGTGCATATATAAA
>NW_013666670.1:203934-222305 GCF_000517525.1 Limulus polyphemus | reverse complement strand
TATATATATATATATATATATATATATAAACAAATACACAACAGACTTATATAGCCTTACTATGTATAAAAACAAATACACTATATACTTGTACAACCTTTGAGTACATAAAAACAAACACTACAGACTTGCAAAACCTAGTGTATATACAAACTAATACACACTATACTTGTATAACCTTACTATATATAAAAGAAATACACGACATACTTGTATAACCTTACCATATATAAAAACAAATACACTACATACCTGTATCACCTATGTTACCATTTTCCTTACTTGAACAGATATTTCATATACAGACTCACCTCTCTGCACAACAAACAGCTATTACTTTATGTACTGCCATAAAGAATTTCTGCATATACCACAAGCCTTGAACAAAGCTTCTACCTCTACACCAGCCTCTGAAGTAATAATCATTAGACTATAGCCCTCCAACACATCCTCCTCACCCAGTAGTCCTTATGAACACTGTCACTAGAAGAAAGGTTCATTCTTAAAGAGGTAAGAAAAAACAAAGTGGAAGTGGGGAAGAAGTGTAGGAAGTGGGACAAAGAAATGAGTAGGTGGGAAACTGCATCCATCTCAAACAGGAAGTATTTTTTTCCAAAATATGGTGGTAGAACAAAAGATGTAGTAAAAAGCATTTTTTTCCAAAATATGGTGGTAGAACAAAAGATGTAGTCAAAAGCATTTTTCTCTGTGTGTTAAAATGTCACTACGGTTGGGAGAATGTCAGATTACTCAATTGTCCATTATCTCACAGCAGTCACCTGTAACTAGGACTATTAGCCAGAGCATTTCATATTGAAAAACCTATTTCCCAAGAATAACTCAAGACCTATCTATCTGGACTAGCCACTGAGAAGGGCTTGGTTCATAATATAGTAGGATGGCCTGTACTACACTACCAGGAACACCCCAGCCATACTTCCCATCAAAGGTCTCATATTTGTGGAATTGCACTATCCTGAAGAGGAAATTTCCATATCAACCTCTCCAGTGGCCTGGGACTGGGCAAGCAAGGTTCCCCCTTGGCTCCACTAGAAGAAAATGGAAGTGAGGAATTCACATTGAGGAGAATGCCAGAAAGGTGCTTGGACCAATACAGGAATTCTCACGTCTATCTAGGTCCCACACAGAGAGACCAAAACTAAAGACAGCAAGTACTAGCTGGATGCATGAGCAGTCACACAACTAGTACTGTCTTCTCTTTTTCCCAGTGTAGGATTACCTGGAAGAGAATATATATATATATATAAATATATAGATGCAACAGAAGCAGTCTTAAGGAAAATCCCATTTCAACAGTGAGCACCGAGTACAGGCAGATGGGCTTAACACTTTATCTCATACTCAATGCAGATTTCAGGAGATATGTATTCCTGGTGAGGCAACACTGGTCACTTAGTGGTCCCATATGTATGTGTGTGTGTGTGTGTGTGTGTGTGTGTATTCAATAAGTTGGTTTTCAGACCTGAAAAAAAACAACTCACAATCAGATCCAATGAGAGGTGTGAAAAATAACAATTACAGGAAGATGAAACACAGAGTAGGCAAAACCTGTGGTGTAATGAATGTGATACTATTATGTTGAGTGATACTGACCTCCTCATCTGCAAAATCTCATACATGAGAAGTTGATGGCTAGAAGGCAACAGAAACAATGAGATGACAAGCTTGGTGGGAGGAGAAATAAAAAGTAAGAAAATGGTAATCACTCATAGAAGAATAAACTAGATGGATGGGGATGCATAATCCAACATGGCAAAGTTGAAGGAGATAAGTTAATAGAGAAACAGAAACACCACAGTAAGAAAGATGTTGTTAATTGCCCTGAAAAATGGCAGTACATTTGAGATCACAACAAACAGCAATACAGGACAAAGAAGAGACCTGTGTCAGAACAATCATACAAGAAGAAAGAAAATGGAGGTGGTATGGAGAAAACAAACAAATTCCCCTCTGAGCATTTCAAGTTTTGGGAAGTAAGAAGTGGTTAGAGAAGAAGATTAACATGTCCCTGTGGTAAATAATGCAGGAAAGATCCAAAGTAGACAAAAATTAAAAAGAGAATGACAAGTTTTGCAAATGAGAAGAAGAAAATATGTCTGAAGCATAGGGAAAAAAACTGAACCACTCCAGACACAGAGCTTTCTCTGCTAGAGCTGTAGAGCCTATGATTGAAGACCAAGAAAGTGGAAATTAGGTGTTAAGGTGAGTCAGAAAGTCAATAACAACAGGACTCCCATAGTGGGAACAAATCTACTGAAAACACTAAAGAGAGACCACTATGTGAGAGAAAACCAGTCTAGGTGAAATAGTCAAACTGTCACAAGGGCTTACCAACAACCAAATATGGTTGTTGTGGCCCTGAAACAGATAGTCAAGAGTAGTTCAGGGTCATGTTGGATTCAGTGAACCACCATAACAGTGAGAAGTGAATAGAAAACAGTAAATCTTCAGATATACTTGCATTGTTTGCCCAGAATCCATTGAAAGGAATTCATGTGGGCATGTCCAAGAAGAATAAGAGATTCAAAAGAAGTGAAAATCCACAAAAGAAATAAATCCTCTCATGCAGGAAATTAAGGTGATATGAAAGACTTAGTATTACAGGCTCTATATTTTCAAAATATAAAAGATTAGGCTAAGCCTGCCCTGAATACAAGATGAGAAAGAATGAACTGAAGAACTAAACCAGCCACCCCACAAATTGAGTCTTGAAGGACAAGGAAGGTTGGAACAGTGAAAATAGCATTGGGTAGGGCAAATAGAGGCCAAATATCCATAAAGCAGTAAAACAGTAAGCCCCAGGCAGATAACCTTCAAGCAAAAGCCACCAAGAATCGAATGTTCGATCATCGTGGGCAAATCAAAGGAACCAAAAGGTAGGCAAACAAATTGGGAAGTGGAGAAAATCTCTGAAACTTTGATCTATGCGATCCACATCAGTGAAAGAACTGTCCATCTTGTACAAAGGAAAAACCAAAGCTGGTTTCAGTAGGACCAATCTATGAGAAGATGTCAAACTTCCATCTTATTGAGAATGACAAAAAGATGGGAGTAAAACCTCCTCAGAGTTGGATCAAGGAAATGTTCAATGACATTCTAATCAGATGAGGTGTAGAGCAAAAGGTCAGGAAAAAACCCATGAGATAGCATCTGAGTAGCCTAGAAAGGGAACAAGGGAAATTAACATCAGGACAAGGAACAGAAGAGGGGGGGGACCCCACAAGGCTGTATATGATGAGAAACATAGAGGGGCCAACAGGTCCTAAATGCAATAACCAAAAGTAAGAAAAGATGATTGCTGATGAGTTCCATCAGCTCTAGATTCAAAATATAATAAACACCATCAAAAAACAATTCATAAAGACAGAAATCCACTAGAGAAAATTGAGCAAGACAAATTTCAGAAAGAAATACAACCTGATGAAGCACATCTAATTAATAAATAAGCCATTTCAACTGGGACAAAAGAGAAAAAAATCAAAGGTAAGGTTGAAAACAGGTATCCGAAAGTTGTCTCAGTAAAGCTGACAGAATTTTGACAAAAAGCCTCAAAAAGAATGTGAAATGTGAGAAAGAGCAAATAAGTTGAGGAAGAGTCGAAGACAAAGAAATAGAGAGAGAGAGAAAGAAAAAAAAGGACGGAAAAAGAGGAGATCTATAAATTTAAAGAAAACATTCAGGTTAAGAAAGCTCATACCACATGGGAGCCTGAAATTCAGCAAAACATAACTGGAGAAAGAAAACAAAAGAAACATATCTGTGGAATCCAAGTAGTGAAAGAGCAAAGGTGAGACTACCCAATCCTCATCAGGAAAAGGGAATGAGAAGCAAAAGCAGGCAGGAATGAAAACAGTGGTGAAACATTAAGAAGATGGAGCAGGCTCAGCTGAAGTAATAGAAGCAGGGGGTCTCGAATCCTGGATTTTAAATCCGAATGGAACCAATCACATGGTGCACAATGGCAGTAATATTACTGGCCTTCAGAGTGTCTACAATTTCGATTACAGTGTTGAATGACACTTGTTAAGGAGTGTTAAGAACTTCTGAAGATGTTAGAAACATGAGAACATGAATGTATAATTATGATACATTAGGATACACTTGTATGCAAAAGCTGTTACTGAGGTTAAAAGGATGGTTGCTTGAGTGTTGGTGTTATTATATGTAGTTTGGTGTGTAACATATGGCCAGTATTAAGACATATTTTCCTTATAACATTTTGCATCATTAGTGTTAACCCACATAGTAACATCCCCGAGTGTTTAGTGGAAAAAGCAAGAAAGCCTAGAGGTCTGCACAGGCTGAAATTTAGAAGTTTACCCAGCCAGGCCCAGCAATCATCTATTTGCTACCTGAGCCCACGTGATTTACAGTTTTCTTCACACTAAACCTGACTTAGACTCGAAGCTTAAACAAAGTATTACTCATTCACAAGGTCAGCAGACTATGGAAAGATCAAGATTACCTGTTTTAGTTCCCAACCTGCCAAGATAGAGAAGAAAAAAATAATATAAGTTGTTGCACTAATCATATTTAATGTATTCTCAGCCTCAACCAACTACTCTCTGCAGTGTTGTGCAAAAACAGAATATTCTACACTTTCACTGCTTAAACTGTGTATTCATTAACATTATGGTTGCTATTTAATATGATTGTTTTAACAGCTGATACAAGAGAGGCATGAGACAGTATTTGTATGATTACAAAATTCCTTAAAGCCATGCCTTTGATACTGAGTATAAAAATTATGAAAGTGCCAGATATGTATTGTATGGCTGCAGCTATGGGTGTAAGTTACCGTTTCTCAAGAAATAAGTTTGAAAATGTTTTGTTAAACAAAGTTTATAAACCTGAAAAAATCAAAAAGCCCTACAAAGTCAATCCTTTTACAAATACGTTTGATAACAGTCACTTCATCAAAGTCAACTCAGTCCAAACCCAGATCTTTTTTATTACCTAGCTCAGGCCTGTGCAGACTTCAATGAGAGAGCCATTAGAACTGACAATCACATTATAATGCCTCTACAGCTGAAAGAGCAAGCATGTTCAGTGATGGATTTCAATCCTGCAACCTACAGATTGTAACTTTAGCATCCTAACAACCAAGTCATGCTATGGCCTTTTCATTAGTAATGATAGTATCCACAATTTTTTCAAAACTGCTTATTTGTGAAAGAATTCTGAATTCTTAAAATGGTATCCCAAGTATTAAAAACTATTAAGCTGTAAATACTCTGAACATCCATCATTTGTCAAGTTATCTGTATCAACCAGTAAATATTGTAAGGATACCTCATTTGGTAAATTCCCTTCATTTTTCTATAAATGAATTAAAACTTACTTCATTTGGTAAATTACCATAAATTAATAACATTCATCACTTAGTAAATCAACAAAATTATTCGTTAAATATTGTTACACATATTTTGGTAAAAATATGTACATATTACTCTGAAAATAACATAACTGTCACCATTTAGTAAGCTAATTTAATCTGTTAGGATAATAATATTTTGTAAATTAATTACACTAATAGCAATTTTGTACCCAAAATACATAGTATTTAGATGCCATGATGTATGTCAAATATAAAATAAATTTAGAAACAATTCTCATGATATATAAATATACAGTAAATAAAAAGAAATCATTTTAGCCATAATCAGTAATTGACAGTTGCTATAACCTTGGGCTAAATCTCTTGTTCATACAAAATACTGGAGCAATGTCATACTCTCCTAATTCCTTCCTCAACTACTGACTGCAACTTGCAATCTGTAACCTTGTGCAAATATCATTCTACATGAAAACTAAGTGTTTGAGATGACCCTTCTCCTACAAGAAGTATACAATTCTTGAACTGTTGACTCCTGACTGATACGGTGTAAATAATTTCTTGCAGAACAATCGCACAACTCCTGAACTGTTGACTCATAACTGATACAGCATAAATAATCTGTTGCAGAAATTCAGACAACTACTGAACTCTTTACTCTTGGTTGATAAGGTATAAATGATTTGTTACAGGACATTCAGACAATACCTGAACTGTTGGCTCTGGAGAAAGTAGAGAAACAAGCAGTCGATCTTCAAAAGATAAAAAGAAACAAAAAAAAACAACTGATGTGAATCCTGAAGAACCACATAGCAACACACCTCTTACTGAGGTGTTATATCCAGTTATTTTGGAGGAAACATGATTCAATAAGTAGTCTAAGCCACATAGCCATATGACTCTTACTAAGGTGTCATAGCCAGATTGTTTGTGAGAGATGTGATCCCTTAAGTAGTCTGTTGCTAAAGTCTTATTGTCATTTTGTTTGTGGGAGATGTGATAGCTACATGATTCTTACTAAGGTGTTATATCCAGCTTACTTATAAGAGACATGACTCATTAAGTTGTCCAAATCAAGTAGCCACATGACTATTACCAAAGTGTGATAACCAGACTGTTTGTGGGAGACATGATCCATTAAGCAGTCCAACATCCTAGTACTGGTTCCATGACAACACATCAGATGGCATAAAGAACTATTGTGAAGCAGCATCTCATTTTTTTAGCAACACAGTACACTGACACACTGGTAATAGAAATATGCCTCTCAAGTAAGATGCCAGCTCTTATCATACAGCTAATCAAGCAGATCATCTCAACAGCAGTGGAATGAGATATAAAACACCAGACACCTGCTATTAAGAGTGAGTAGTAATACCAAAAACAACACCAAAGCCAGATGTACATTAAAGGAGTACTGAAGTACTCAGAAGAACAGGTATGAGTGCTCATGAGGTGATAGTTAGTGAAAGTGGGAGGTAATGTTAAAAAACAGCTTTTGCATGATTAATGAAATTACAGTTATCACACAAAGGACCTAACTAAATAGAAGATCTGATGAGATGAAATCTGTAATATTCAGTAGATGGAGGCTGAAACTCAAGTGATCATATACAAGAAATGAGAAGCTTAAGCTACCTCTTAAAAGAAGAAGCAAACAATTCCCAAAATGCTGAATCTTGATTGATATGGTATAAATAATCTGTTGCAGGACATTCACAAGGAGGCACACAAAAAATGATAATTTTCAATTGGTTAGCTCAACAATGCAATTACCTTCTATTAAAAGCAAGCTTCTATCTGGATGTGAATAAAACAATCCCACAAAAATAGAGTGGGGCTGACAACAGAAGCATACGTGTCAGATCAATCATAAGCAGAAGCCAGCAAAAGAATATCTTCCAAAAAAAAAATGAAATCTTACAAAACAAGTGACAAAGGATTTGAAACATGTAAAATTAAAGCAGCATCTCAACTTAACAAACAATTTCCTCTTAGCAGGAAGTCAAGAAAAGAATGATTCCAGCAACTCAATAACCCTTTACAACAACCAATAAAAAAAAAATCAAGTGAAGAATTCAAGGCAACAAATATCCACTACATTTCATGAGGTAAAAATTCTAATTTTATTGGTAAACAGTTAAGGAAGACTATATGCATGAATCAGCACTCCATCTAGTGTATTGAAAGAAGATCCTGCTTCTCAAATAATTGACTACAAAGAAGAAAAGGGTAAAGATTTAACAAGGAAATCTGTGTGGATACAAAATCATAGTGAATTAGGAGAACATTTTGCTTCTCAGCCAATGGAATAGAAAGAACAAAGTGTAGAATTAACTAAGAAATATGTGGATAGAAAATCAGAGTGGATTTGGAGGAGATCCTGATCAATGGACTACAAAGAAGACAAGTGTGAAGATTTAACCTGGAACTGTGAGGAAAGAAAATCATAGCACATTAAGAGGAGATCGTGCTTCTTGTTCAGTGGACTAAAAAGAAGCCAAGTGTGATGATTTAACCAGGAAATATGTGGAGATAAAATCATAGTAGGCTGGGAGATCCTGCTTCTTGATCAGTGGACTACAAGGAAGCCAAGTGTGAAGATCTAACCAGGAAATGTGCAAATAGAAAATCTAAATTCTGTGTTCATGAAGTAAAAGTTTACGAAGCAGAAAGGTACCAGAGATAGCAATAATAAAGTCACAACAAATATAACTACGGCTGTTTCACAGAAAGGTAGATATCAAGTAGAAATAATACTGCACAACAGAAGAAGACTGGCTACAGATTCTGTCAGTAGAGGGTGTGGGTACATGCACATTGTTTTCATACAAAATGAGACTTGCACAGTATTGCAGACTAAGTGGCAAATAATAATTGGGAATGAAGAGATTTAGAGAGAGTATAGTTCTTGGCATGAACATTAAATATAACTCAAGATAATTAAAAAGGTACAGCATCATATTTGAAAGCACATTTAAGGTCAAATTTATAAAAAAAACATAAAAAAAGAAAACAAGTAGACAGGTGATGGTGACTAAGGCTATAATAATGTAATTAAATATAATTAAATACTATAATCATGTACTTAAATATTATTGAATAGTATAATTATATACTTAAATACAATTAAATAGCATAATTATTACTTATATATTAAATAGCATAATTATACTATTTAACTTGCTGTGTTAATTTACAAAAGTTATAATTTTCCTATACTGAAAATATATTTCCGAGAGGTACTTATTTCTGCTCTCATAAATAGCTATTCTCGTTCAGTGTTGCTCTCTATATGCAAAGTTCTTTTTGCATGCCACAAGCTTCTCACTCCCACGTACCTTCAGTTCACATAGTTTAACTGATTCTCACATGCAAATTATAATGCGACAAAACCTCCACGAACAGACATGCCACATACACATGTAACTCATGTGACTCCCTCTAAGTTATTCTACCTAACTACCTTTTCTCAAGTTTAGGCAGAAACCTAAGCACAGATGGACAGAGGGGAGAAAGGGTGGGAAGTGTGAGCAGAAGTAAGTACCTGTCAGAAATATATTTACAATGTAGAAAAATTTGAACTTCCGACAAGGTACCTTACTTCCACGCATACACACAGCCAGAATCTCACATTGAACAGGTGGAGGGACCGGTGCAAGGGAGAAGGTAGAAGCATCCTTCGAAAATGTCCGAAGGACACCCTCATGAGGGAATCCTTTAATAAAAGGAATATGTGTGGGGGGACTGCACCATTTCTGTACCAGGTAAACTCTTCAATCAGATGAGGAAAAGGTGAGACAGATTTGGGCAGACAGTTTTGAGGAGCACATCCCATTGGGAGGAAAAAGGTTAGACAGTGATCCTAACCACAATATATATATATATAATAAATTTAATCTCCCTGATGAACAAATTGGAAGTAAAAGAAGGGATGTGCCCCAAAGTGTAGAGTGGCTAGGGTGTGATGGACCATACACTGCAAGTCAACTGCATCCAAAACTTGACCACCAGTAACCAACATCCATGTGAGGGTAGGACAAGGATCATACCATCAATAAGTCAACTACAACCCAAAACTCAACTGCTGGGAACCAACATCCATGGGAAGTTAGGACAAGAATCATACTATCAATAAGTCAACTACAACCCAAAACTCAACCACTGGGAACCAACATCCATGCAGGGGTAGAAAAGAGGATCACACCATCTTCACTTCAAGTTCAGATGACCAGAGGGAGAAATTCCCACCACCGAACAGGACACATTTGAGCAAAGCAAAATACATAGATAACCCATTCAAACCAAACAGACCGGATCACCAAAAACAGTAACATCTTCAGCATAACACCAGATGAAGAAGTGGAGCAACCAACAAGTGCACTCATCATAAACCACAATACCAGAGCAGTAAACCAAAGGCAAAATGAGTGAGGAAACAGGCACCTGCTGAACACATGTATGAGGACTTATAGTGATTGGTTCAGATCTAAATCCAAAACTCCAATGCTGGGAACCAACTTCCTTGCAGGGGTAGGAGGAGGGTGAACTGTTTATATGCCAACACACCACATGTGAGAGTACATCATGTCAATTGGTTCAACTCTAAATCCAAAATTAAATTGCCAGGAACCGATATCCATGTGAGGGTAGGATGAAGAATCCCAATCTTCTCAAACATAAGTGTGGGCAATAGGGTGATTGGTTCAGCTCTAAATCCAAAACTCAACCACCGAGAACTGACTTACACATGGGAGTTGGATGAAGGATCCCAATCATTATGATGGCTCACTCAAAAGCATCACCTCTAAGAAGACTATGCAGAGATGGAGCATCTTTTAGGATGATTTTTGTCAAATACACTAGTAGAACACCACCACCCTACTTTCAACTGAAAGGAGTCATCATTGTTTATATTGTACATCTCTCATTCAGGAGGATACCTCCATGGTCCACCATCCCAGCAGCTTGGAACTGGAAAGTAGTAAGAACTCTCTTATTCCACTGGAAGAAAGGGAGGGAGAAAAATATGGTGCAGAATCCAGAAGAGGCATAGAGGTGGGAAATGAAAGAAAGGGAAATCGGAGAGAAGGAGGAATTACCCTCCCGAACCGCCGAAGTCATGGGAGGGAAAGATCAATCCGGGTAAAGGAGAAGATAAGTGAAATGGTACAGAATACATGGAACATTAATGGTAAACAAATCCAAAACGACAACATCCATAGGCCAAAACGAGGAGAAAATATGCCTTAAGGGATAGATGCAGCATGGAACAAGAAGACAAAGGTTCAAATGGATGTAAAGTAAGGCAGTGAAGCACCACATTGACATCCCAATCCGAGAGGATCATAACAAGAATAAAGTATGGGAGGCAAAAACCTTACAGTATTGGGTAAAATGAAAACTGTGGGATAAGGCCGCCCAATAACCCGTGACTGAGGAGATCAAAGACCCCAATCAAATGACCAAGTGTGATAAGAGGAACAGTGGGATGAGCAGGAGAGAACCCAAAGACCAACGATGGAAAACATTCCCCTTGCATTGATAAATCTCCATGAAAGAAAGTCAAATGGAACATGCCAACAACAAAGCTACTCACTGTGATAAACTGGATCTGCTCAACAAGGATTAGATAAAATCCAGGCATGAAGACAAAGGGTAGGAACAGTGGGATAAGCTACATGGACTGAGGCTGCCATAGAAAGGATGGAGTTCTGGGAAGAGGCAATGGTGGAGCAGATCGAATCTGGAGCAGCCACAGAAGCCACAGCTGGGCCAGCCAGTAAAGGACAATCAGAAAGACTTGACACAGAGTGGAGTGGATGATAGAAATCACCCTGGGAAGGAATCAGATAGGAGAATACATATAAAGGAATTTGTCTGTCCAATCTTGACTGAATGCATCAACAACCAGAGCAAGTGTATGAGGCATTGGAGACCAAAACTAAGGTAACTTGGTATTGAGGATAATGGCAAATGCATCCAGGTGCGGAGTACCCATCCGAGTACATAACCACTGGAAAACTTGAGGATCTAGAGACCACTCCATTGTATAAATTTTGTCTGGGCAGGAAAGATGATCTGCAACAAGGTTGAAAGCACCTGGAAAATGACATGCAAGTATATAAGCACTGTGAGTGTGGACCAAAAAAAAAGGAGATCCAACGTTTGACAACAAAGATTACAAGAACAGGTGCCTCCCTGGTGATTGATATATGTCACCACTGTAGAATTGTCTGTATGCGAGCAATATGGGGAAAATGAGTAAAAGCCTGATGGACAGCAAAAAGCTCCAGGATATTGATATGGTAAGACTGTTCTGTCACAGACCATTGATCTGAAGTGACTTGCTGCTCAACCCGTGAAGCTAAGTGTCCACAAAAATATTTAAATCTGGATGAAAGGGAGGAAGTAGATGAACAAACTGAAGGTAGCGTCTCGACTGCTGCAATATGGGAATGTGGAGATAAAAGCTTTCAAAGTGTTGACCTTTGTCATCCATGGTAAAACAAGGTAGCACCAAGAAGCAATTGAGGCATGACAAATTGATCACAGGCTGCCCATCTCCAGTTTTCTTGAGAACAACAAAAATTCTGGAATGAAACCCCAGAGAAAGGTGAGCCACAGGTTCAATGGCATTCTGAGAGAGAAGACCCTGTACTTCCTTGGACAGATGCTGACATGTGGTAGGATCCCAAAGCAACAGAAAGGAAACAAGTATCTGAGACAATGGAGGAGGGAAGAGGTAGTTAATGAAAAGTCCCTTGGATAAAACCTGAAGGACTGATAGATTCCTGGCAAACTCTCACCATAGATGAACAAACTGGGATAACCAAACCGGAACCCACAGGGTAGTCACCTATACTGTTATAGGCATGACACTCAGCATCAAACAAAAGGAGGAGAAGAAGATTCCCTACTGTAAGGAACAGGTAAGGGTTGGGAAGGATGAGAATGGGGAACAGAAATAGGGGCTGGTCAAGACTCAGTGCGAGACAAACAATTGACCAACAAGGAGAGAGTTGATTGCTGTCTCACAGATTCCACTCGGGATTCCAAAGTCTTTGGAAGATCTCCAAACACAAACTGGTGAAGAAAAGTGGCCAAATGTAAGTCCCTAAGATAATGTGTCTCCCCAAAAGATCCCAACAACAGAGGAACCACGTATGTAAAGAAAGAGCTGAAGTCAACAAACATGCCACAAATGATGTAATTAGGGCAAATGTATCCTCCAAAAACCCTCGGAATCTTCATAGGTCACCTCGAAGAGGAGGTGTATTGTGAACAAGTGCCATAAGATAGATGTGAGGGTAAGAGGAAGATGAGAAAAGTGGTCTTAGGACAAAAAAAACAGGACAATCAGGGATGCATCAATATCAATGCTTACCACCACAACATAAATTATTAAGAGCATACAGTCTTTCAGTGACAACAGCATTAAATTATTACAGAAACCTGGCAGTTCAAATGATGTGTTAGATTGTTTGCAGAACCTTTCACTTAATGATAAGATACACTCTAATATATAGTGTGAATATATGTAGCACTTTTGTGGGTTTCTAAACACACTGAACAAAAAGACATGTTAAAGTATACTGATGTACATGATTTTAACAATAATGTTAAACTTTCAAAGTCATTTCTTACACATATTATTAACATAACTCTCATAGGTTGTTTTGAAAAGTTCAGAGTAGATACGTTATTCTTTTACAAGGGACTTTTCTAAACTTGCTTTCAAATGTATCTTTATATTGTGATTTGGCTAAAGAGTAAAAAAATTCAAACAATGAAACTGTAACAGACACATGAATTAAATTTTGTAAACTTATCTACATCAATTTTTGTAAATGTAAACAATTTTTCTATACAAACTTTGAAATTACAATTCATTGGTACATAATTCATGGAACTTAATATTACTGAAGTTAGGTTTAGATAACACATACTTTTGTAAGAAATGAAAAACACTTTATCAATAATAAACCTGGAAAGCAACATGTTCAATACATTTTATACTGTAAAACTATTGCACATAACAATAACAAAACTTGCAAAAATATAACAAAATATAAGGTAACAACAGTATTCAAAATATAAGCCATAGGAAAAAAAAAACATGAATTTAACAAAAAAATAGATTCTGTCTGTGAAGATAGTACATAAGAGAGAGAGAAGAATAAATCTAATACGAATATAGTTCATAATATAATATAAGTTCAAACAGAGATGATGTATCACAACAATAAATAATTTATAACAAAAACATTAAGTGTACACAACAACCAAATACTGTATCACAACAATAAAGACAATGTATCACAACAACAGATACTTTGTATAACAAAGACACTTTGAAATTGTACATTTCAATCACAACAGACATTGTATTACAACAGCAGAGATAATGTAAACAAATATTTTATCATAGCATAGATATTGCATCACAATATAGATAATGTATCATAATAAGATACTACAATATGTAACAAAAATATTGAAAAAAATATACACAATAACCAATTATTGTATCATAAGAGGTTATGTATAATAACAAGAAAGAAATGATGCATCACAATAACAAAAACAGTATATCACAGCAATAAAACAAGTGTAATACAGCAACAAGAGTGTATCACAACAACAAAAAAAAAGAGGTATAACACAACAGTATACCCTAACAATAAACAGTGTACATGAATGTCAAGAAACAGTATATCACAACACAACAAAAGGATAGGGTAAAATAATAACAAAGACACACTACATTATTCACCCCAAAAAGATGGTGTATCACAACACTCATAAAAACCAACGTAACTGTAATGTTCTGAGCAGACATTCACTTCCATTTCCTAAACTATCTGTACACAGATCTGTAAATGCACAAGTGTATCTTTAAAAAAAATCATACATTTCAAACACTACGAACTAAAGGCTTTATATTCAAGCATTAGTCAACCATTTCACTCATTCTCCATCTCAACCATAGTGTTACCATATCACTCTACATCTCAACCAGAGTGCTACTATATCACTTTTCTATGTACATTGAACAATTTTTAAGCAAAACATTCATGTTCTAATAAAGTATACATGGCAAATTCTGACAGCTGTTATCAAAAAAATATGTTCAAGATTTTTAAATTAATACATTTTTTAAATAAGTAAAATCAATAATGTATTTGTTGAAACAAGAAAATTATAGCGGAGTATGAAAACAAAACAAAATGGAGCTAGCCTTGGGTTTAGAAGCAGCTAAGAAATTAAATATTGGTAGCTTTAACAATTCCATTAGAACAGTAATGTTACAATCAAAATGAAAATGGATAAATTATCTATAACAAGTTATTACAGCATAAACTTTCTATCTCAGACAAAAGAGCAATCAGCACTGATTTGAGCCAAAACCAATGACTCCTGACTACCATTCTGTACCTGACCATAACCCTGACTACTGATATGGACCCAAATAATGACCCCCGACTACCAATCTGGACCCAAACAACAAACCCTGAATGGACTCAAACCATGACCCATGATTACAATATCCACCCAAACCAAAACCAAACAATCAAGCTGGATCCAAACCATGACCCCTGACTACTGATCTGAATCTGAACCATGGTCCTGAACTTTAATGATCTGGAGCTACACGTAGGCTGAATACAAAATATTTGCATACAACTCATCATTACAATAGACTATCCTTTTCAAATAAAACCAGCATATCTTAAAAGTCAGCCTACAGAAACTAGCATTTCTAAAACAACAATATATTCAGGATTTTTCTAAATACAACACTGCTAGTATTATGACAAATTATCATGCAGTGATTCAATAAAATTTACGTTCAATTTTTGTTAAAAGAGACACTTAGCCATGAGGATTTTACATCTTGGTAACTAATCTGTTCATACAAGTTACATGTATTGGTCCATCAGTATCACTGCTGGTCACAATTGGCAAGTCTAACTAAAGTTATAAAAAAAACATCTTTAATTTTGTATGCCTAGATTTTCTCAGCTTTTAGTTGAAACTAGTGGAACTTGCTAAATGAAATAATAAAAAATGAGGTTTCTTTGTCCAAAGTTTTCATATTATGATCATAAATTTTGGACTTAACATGCTTGAGCTTAATTTCCAAATGCAAGTTATTCTTAAGTTATGATTGAAATACCTATAGAAATGATGTATAAATTTAATAATTACAAAGAAACAAAAAGATTTGTTACCTCCCAAGCTTCCTGACTAGCAGACAGCTTGTCTTGTGATGAAACATTTTTAAGACAAGACAGTGTTCATTGCACTATTTCTCAATTTAAGGAATAATGTGTAAATAATAAGCAGTTAATTACTTTATGGCAGGGTGTTCTTAGTTTATATTCTTACACTTTTCATACTTGCTGTGGCTTATAAATATTTCATACACACATTAAATATTAACTGTAGGAATCTTGAAGTGTGTTTGCAATAAAAGAAAAATATGATAAAAAAAACACTTTACCAATGGAATGTATATACAAGTATTTCCTAATTTATATTTACACTTGTTTAATGTTTTTAGTTTTTGGCTTTAAAAATAAACAACACTACAAATACTTCTTTCATCTTGGAATACGTTTCTTACTTTTAATCAGTAAATTCTGTAAACCCAATCAGTTTCAACTCGATTGATATTCAGTGACAAATTCATTTTTTTATGTTTTTTTTCTTTTGCTGATTATAGTAGCCTTCTGGCTATAAAATGTAAAAAACACAGCAAGAAACTGACAAAGATTATTTGATAACCTTTGACCTGATCTATCACAATGGCAAACGACCAAACTAAATAAAAATATTTTTCAAACATTATTTTTGATTTAGATTAACTTATTTGTAATAAAGATAGTTTCTTTTCAATAAATAAAGTTTTGTAAAAATTGTTTAAATACAATAAACTTGATATTAATATTCTATAAATAGTGATTTGAGTCACATTTGAGTCATTGAAATATTTTGCCATCACCAACCCTACTCTAAATCTAACTAGGCTTACTTAATGTTACACAAAAAGATTTCTGTCGCTTTTAAGCATAATTCAACATGAAAACTTAATCTGCTCCATCAAACAGTATTTGAACTATGCCTTGGTTATTTTTAAAGCTGAGCTTCATTAGTAGTTGTACCCATCACATGCTGTAAAGTTGTAAAAGGGTGCAAACAAAAGACTGTACTGAAACAGATCAGTGAAAGAGGAAGAATGTCACGAGAAGCAAAACCTTAAGAATTATATTCTCCAAAGGTGATAGCTTCTTAGCAAAAACAATTCTATGTTTTGGGATAAGTACAACTGTTTAAAGGTGAGGCTCCTTGAAGCTGTGCAAAAATGTAAATTTGAAAACATGTTTCACATTTCTTTGTGAATTACACTAAAAAATTGTTACAAGATATCAATTCTTAAACATATTTTTAGTAAAAAAATTGTTGAAATAGTTAGAATTTCTATTTTTACTTCAACTTTGAAATTTTATAATCAAGCGCACACTCAACAACTAAAAGGTGCTCACCACTCCAGATTGGTTTAACTCTAGACTTACAGGTATCCTTTTCTGTACATATCACGAGGTTCGAGTGAGTTACATTCAAAACTTAATTAAATAATTTGGCTATGAATGTATCTCAAAGAAATTAGTATTATAATGTACATTATACTTCAAACTTTTACATTATCTAAGTTTTAATTCTTCTATTTCAAAAGAAACCTGTAAAAAATTCTTAAACTTCAATCGTGTTGTCAAGTGACACATGAGCATTCACAAATCTTAAATTTTGGTCTTTATAACTTGATTGGTACTCCAGGTACAGTATACTTCTATGTGTAGCTGGAAACTAGGTTAATTGTTCTATTTACACATACTTCATTCAATTTCCTTAGGTTCAATACATCCCTGCCACAGAAAATAAATTTTGCCAACCTCTAGCACACATCACATCTACCTTTTATATGTAGAATTGAGATTTAGAAACCATAGTACTTATCTAACATAGATGTTTATAACCAATAGAAACCACTCATTTTGAACTATGTAATAATGTAAGTGTTTCTAAATTATTGACATGGGGAAAGCCCTTACACTGTTAGAGAGTTTGAAGTGTGATGATCAAGGCAACACTCCGAACAGAAACAAAATTTTTAGACCTTCATATAGCTTAGTTATAAAGCCAGGTAAAGTGGTTTTTTTGTGGTATCAACCTAGTAATTTATATTTTTTTGGTATATGAAAATACATATATAAAATCTACAAAAATCAATTTGTTTACCACTCCATGTGCAGGCTTCAACTAGGGTTAGTTAGCATAATGCACAAGTGCAAAACAGTTTTATAACACTGTTTTCTATACATTCTTTATTTACTGTTATATGTTTTATGAAGAAAAGCTCAAATTTAAGAATTTATGAGTAAATTGTATTAATATATATATAGGTATATAACACATGGTAACCGAAAAGTCACTTTACAGGATAAGTGGTGTCCAAAACACCTGCTTGTTTGCCCTCAAAAGTACCTCTCTATGGTCCATGAAAATGGTAATGGCACCATCAGTGAATCATTGCCTTATGTTCAGCAAGTTTCTAAGTTTGTCACAAAAAATCAAGAGTGAAGTTAGAGAAACCTTTACCTAAAATACTTAATTAAAAAATCTATTTTTGTGTGTGTACAAAAGCCTTGTAATATTTTCTGATAGTCTGCAAAACTTCATGAAGATATGCAAACATTATCAAAAGTTATAGTGTGACTAATCTCATGGTTACTTTGGCAGTTACAAAGTTACGACCTTTAGGCCAAACCTGTAAGCTTAGAGTTACTGAATATTTTTGTAGTGATCACTGGTGAAATGCATGCATACGCATATCTGAATTTATGCTTACATTTAATTGATGTCTTTAGTTGTTAAAAATATTAGTCATTAAAGAATATTTTTTTCTCGTAACAAAGATTCATTTCAGTGCTGAATATTAAAAATTTTGCAT